>NC_064269.1:19130000-19430000 GCF_003254725.2 Canis lupus dingo | reverse complement strand
AATGTTGTTTAGAGATTTTTATGGAGATTTCATTACATAGGCATGATTGATTAAATCATCGGCCATTGATGATTGACTCAATCTCCAGCCCCTCCCCTCTCCTTAAAGATTGAAGAAGAGGGTGAGGCTGAATGTTCCAACCCTTTTATCACATGACTGGTTCCTCTGACAATTGGCTCCATCCTGAACCTACATAAGGGCCCACCTTAAGTTACTCATTAACATTAACATAAACTCAGGTATAGTTGAAAGGGGCTTTACGTGAATAACAAAAAATGCTCCTTTTACTCCTCTCAATAAGGAAATGCCAAGAATTCTAGAAGCTCTGTGCTAGGAACTGGGCATGAAGACCAAATATATATTAATTATTCTATCACAGACATTGCTTGGGATGGTGTTGAACCTATGTGGGTGTAATTAGCAACTTTACAAATTGTCTTTTTACCTAAGAACATGGAGCAATTTCCACCTATTTAAGTCTTTTAAAATTTCCCTGAGAAGGCAGCCCAGGTCGCACAGCGGTTTAGCACCGCCTTCGGCCCAGGGTGTAGTCCTAAAGAACTGGGATTGATTCCCACGTCGGACTCCCTGTGTGGAGCCTGCTTCTCCCTTTGCCTTGTGTCTCTGACTCTCTCTCTCTCTCTATCTCTGTCTCATGAATAAATAAATAAAATCTTTAAAAAAAATTTCCCTCAGAAATGTTTAAAAATTTTCACTGTTAAGGTTTAGCACATCTTTTGTCAAATTTATTCCAAAATATTTCATTTCTTTTTTTTTAAAGTAGGTATCACACCCACGTGGAGCCGAATGTCAGGCTTGAACTCACAACCCTAAGATCAAGACCTGAGCTGGACACTTAACCAACTGAGCCACCCATTTCTTATTTTTTTAATGATAGTTTGACTTTTATATTTTTTTTCAACTTCGGTTACCCAGTGCCTGTTGCTTGTATAAAGAAATACAGTTGTTGTTTACCAGTCTTGTATTCTGTGATGATGCTAAAATCACTTATTAGTTTTAACACCCTTTTTTGGTAGAGTCCATAGGATTTTCTACATAGATAGCTATTTGCCTGATAATAAAAATACTGTTGCATCTTCCTTTATAATTTGATGTCTTTTGTGTTTTCTAACTTTTGCACTGGCTAAACCTCTTGTCTAGTATTGAAGTGAAGGGATATCTTTACCTTTTGCTTGATCATGGGAAGAAAGCATTTGGTCTTTCATCCTTAGCTATAATGCTAGCTATAGATATCCTCATAAAAGCTCTATTAGGTTAAGTATTTTCTTTCTATTCCTCATTTTTATTCTGGGAATAGATGTTGGATTTTGTAAAAAAAAAATAAAATAAATAAAACAAAAAACAAAAAAAACTATCTATCTATATATATATATATATAGAGAGAGAGAGAGAGATTTGGTATATGTGTACTTTGTCATAATATTATCTTCCTTTAATATCTATAGAAACTTTAGTGATGTCTCTTATCTTGTTCTGGATATTAGTAATCTGTATCATTGTCTCTTTTGTGGATTATTTTGTAGAGATTTATTGATTTTTAAAAATCTTTTCAAAGAACTGGGTTTTGGTTTCATTGATTTTATTCTTTGTATTTTTTACTTATTTCTATATCATTGACTTATACTCAGACCTTGAATATTTTATTTCTTTAATGATTTCAATTTGTACTTCTTCTCGTGTCTTAAAACCAGAAGCTTAGGCTGCTGGTTGGAAACTTTTATTATTTATTTATTTATTTGTTTGTTTGTTTATTTATTTATTTATTTATTTATTTATTTAAAGATTTTATTTATTCACCTGAGAGAGAGAGAGTTAATGAGAGAGAGCACAAACTGCATTGGAGGGGGCCAATTGGGAGAGAGAAGCAGACTCCATGCTGAACAGGGAGCTTGACATGGGGCTCGATCCTGGGATCATAACCAAAGCTGAAGGCAGACGCTTCACCGACTGAGCCACCCACGTGCCCCTGAAACTTTTATTTTTAAATATAGGCATTTAGTGATATATTTCTTTCTAAGTACTATTCTGGTGCATGTCTCACTTTTTGTCTTTTCTTTTTTAGAGAGAGAGAAAGAATCAGGGGAGGGGCAGAGGCAGAGAGAGAAGTGAGGGAATGCTTGGTGTCGAGCCCAAAATGGGGCTCAGTCTCACAACCCTGAGATCCTGAGCTGAAGTGAAATCAAGAATGGGATGCTTAACCTACTGAGCCACCCAGGCACCCCTTCTCACATTTTCAAATGTCATGTTTTCATTTTCAGTGAGTAAAATTACTTGTAATTTTTCTTTTGATTTCTTTTTTTATCCTTTGGTTATTTTGAAGTGTGTTATTTAGTGTTAAATATTTGTGGTATTCTACATATATTTTTTAAATTGGTTTCCAATCTTATTCTGATGTGGACAGAGAACATACCTTATGTTATTTAAATACATTTTTTGAGATTTGTTATGGCCCAGGATATGCTCTCAGTAAATATTCCAATGTTCCTTATCTACTTGAAAAGAACACACATTCTTCTGTTGGTAGAGGTTTTTTTTTTTTTTTTATAAATGTCATTGAGATGAAGTTTTTTGGTTATGTTGTTCAAGTCTTCTATATTGTTACAGATTTTCTTTCTAGTTGTTTGCCAGTTAATGAGAAGAAAGTGTTGAAATATCTGACTATGCTTATGGATTTGACTCGTTTCCCTTGCAGTTCTGTTTTTTCTTAGGAATTTTTTTTTTCTCTTCTTAGGAATTTTGACATACTAAACATTTAGGATTAAGTCTCCTTCATATAATTTAAAATTATAAAAATGCCTTTTCTCTGATATGTTGTTTATTATGAAATATACTTTGATATTATATAGTTTCTCTACCTGTCTTTTGATTATTGCCAGAGTAATATATTTTCCCCTATATTTTACTATTTTTCCACTTTACTTTTTTTTCCAAGTTATTCCCCTTTTAAACTATTTCTGTCTTTACGTTTAAAGTGGGTTTGTTGTAGAAAGCATGTAGTTGGCTCTTACTTTTTTTGTCTAATCTAATAACCAAAGCCTTTTTATTGTTGTTTTTGAAACTCTTTACATTTAATTTGATTCTTGAGACTTTGGGGTTTAAATGTATGATCTTGCTGTTTGTTTCCTATATGCTCCATGTTTTCTTTGTTTCTTTTTTTTTCTTTTTATGCCTACTTTTAGATTATTTTAATGATATCATTTTATGTTCTTTGTTGGTTAATCATGTACAACTCTTTGTTGTGTTATTTTGTGATTAGGGAAGGTTGGCGAACACTTTTTGAAAGTAGATAGATAGCAAATAGTTTATCCTCTCTACTGAAACTATTAAACTCTGCTGGTATAGTGAGAAAGTAGCCATAAACACTCTGTAACTGAATGGCCATTGCTATGTTTCAATAAAAGTTTATTTACAAAATCAGGCTACAGATTAGATTTGAACTGAAGACCATAGTTTGCTAAACCTCTGTTGCTGTAGCAGGACAGGAACTGGTTTAACTTGGAGAATTTTAGGATCTTGAGTTCTTGATTTCCTTTTTATAGTATATTTTTTCCTCAAGTTTCCTTTATCATGAGAATCCCTTGGATTCCTTGTTAATAATATTCCCTTTCCTGCAGTTTGATACTGTAGTTCCAGTGGAGCAAAGGAATATATAAAAGTTTTGAAATTGGCAATATTTAGATATTTTTAGCCTATAAAACCAGCATTTTTATATGCTTCAATCTATTGCATTTTTAACAAGAATCCAGGTGTGTATCTTGTTTCCACCATATTAGGAAACATCATTTTGGACAATGTTTTCTAAATTTCCTGATTATGAGAACACTGGGGATATTTATTTATTATTCAGATTGATAGGATTCTCCTCTATTTTTATTCTTAATGATTTAGTTGGAGCCCAAGTGTATGTATCTTTAACAGGCAAATCAGGTAATATCTATGAGAGAACTTTGAGAGACACTATTTTAGTATTGCCTTTATATTGCTGATCTTCAGCAACCCTTATTCTTAATTTCTCATCCTTCAAGTTTCAGAAGTATA
The DNA here is from genome assembly GCF_003254725.2 of Canis lupus dingo. Taxonomy (NCBI): domain Eukaryota; kingdom Metazoa; phylum Chordata; class Mammalia; order Carnivora; family Canidae; genus Canis; species Canis lupus. The sequence continues at coordinate 19,425,941 of NC_064269.1, read as the reverse complement.
GAGGAAATGTAGTAGGAACTTACTCCTACTTTTCTTAGGTGTCTTTAACCTTCAATCAATTAAATGGATATGTTGAAGAAAGAATATGTTATTATTGATGTCTTGTGGACTGAGAAACACTTCAAATGATGTCTTTTATTCTTTATTAGTAGTTTGGATTAGAGCAACTGTATAATTTCTTTGTACTTATTTTTAAAAATCTCTAAATTAGAGTTAAGTGTAGTATCGAATAGGTGCTATGTAAGGATTAAGTGAAGCAAAGTGCCAGTATATAGTAATTATTCAATAACCAGTAGCTGGAGTTATGTGGAGAAATCTCTCGATTTAGTTCCTTTGTTATTTGTGATTACAGTTATGCAAAGGATGTCCATTATCCTGAAATACAAGAAATAGTTCACTATTTTTTTAGTGAATTATTTTTTAAGATTTTCTATTTGAAAGAATGTTTAGATTTTTAATCTAGTTACAATTTCTATCAGCATTTGCTAATTGATTTTTTTGGAAACATAATTTCCGTATACATTTTGGAAAATTTCTTCTTCACCAATTTTGAAACTTGGTGTATCACATCTTCTTGCAACTTTTGGTAATTAAATAGAATAAACAAAAAATAATAGATAAGCATTAAGATTTACCTGGTTTCATAGCAGAGGAAAATAGTTTTTTCTAATATTCTCCTAGGTTGTCTGACCATGGCCTTGTAAATTGACATGACAAAAGAAAGGAGATAACCATACAAATTTATGTATGTATGTATTTATTTATTTATTTATTATTATAATTTATTTATTTCAGATTTACTTAATATAATTTTACATGACATGAAACCTTAATAAAGAAATAAAGAACACCCCTCCCCAAAAGAAACAGTTAAACTTGAGCATTTTTTTACTAGATTCAATGCGGAGTAAAAAATCATAGAAAAACATGATAGGTCAAAAGGGTGGGAGCTAAGGGTAGTAAACTGAGTGCAATTTAGCAAGACCTGTTATTTGGATTCTTTTTGTCATCCACCTGTCTTTAGAAATAAGGAAGCACCCTTTTTTCAGTGTAAAAGATGGGCACCTCTGACATGAAGGTCTTACCATTTGCTTCCTGGGGGGGCGGTGGGGAGGGGTTGGTGGAGGCCAAAGAATTCTTTCTGCATCTGCCATTTCTTAAATTCCTTTAGCTTAAAATATTTAGTATGTCAAGGTGCCAGAATTTGGGATAGTGTGTTCTGAACCCCATCAGTTTCATGATGACATATTTGCTTCAGATCTTTTAAATTTGGGGGGGACATTACAAATAAAGCTAAGTCTCGCTTCTCTATCATACTTCCCTTCCTTCTCTAAAGGACAAACATTTTATAGATATTACCGTGTTTTTACTCTTGCCTCCATATGCCCATCCATACTTGTTCAGTATTTGGTTTTAGTTCTTAAATTCCCCCAAACATTATTGTTTTTATTTATTTTTTTATTGTGATATACTCAATTATTTTTCTTTACCTTGTACTGCTTGCCTTCTCTCTTTCATGTGTTCAATTTACTTCTTATATTATCTTTATTAATTGCAAAGTATAAACATTATTAATACTTGTTTTCTGAAAAATTTGTTACACCATAATTTTTGAATATTTCAGTACTATGTAAAATTCTGTAGCAGTTGTTTTCCCTGAAGAATTATTCCATTGACATTAATAATATATAGTGTTTCTTATGAGATGCCTAATGTTGCTTCTATTATTGATATTTGATAGATCATCTATCTTTTTGCTTTGTATTTTTTTTTGATAGCTCATTTTATCCTTGATGTTCTGTAATTTTACTCTGATGAGCTTATAATTTATTTTTAAATTTATTTTGTATATATCCTCTACAGGGACAGTGATAGCTAACTACAGGGACAGTGATAGCTAACTACCCACCCAAACTTTTTCCTCTTATTTAGCATATGGTTGTCACTAGCTGGCTGCTGCTCCCTGAGGGGATCTTTCCCTATACCTTTGGGGGGTTGGTGTAATTCATAAATTCTTTGTTTGCCTGTATTCTTCCATGAAAGGAAGTTAAATCCCTTTTGGATTCAGTAGTTTAATGTATGTCATGATTTTTCTTGACAGTAAACAAACTTCAAGTAGCTTAGTTTTCCACCAGTGATTTGGAAGTGCAAGTAATGTGTGTCACTTCCTGGCCTAGATGGTTAAGTAGATGGGCTTTGCCATCTCTTTTTTCTTTTGCCTATAAGAGAAAAATATTAAGATTTTTGTCAATAGCAGAACCACAGGTATGGGGAGATTGTGTCTATGAATTATCACTTGGAGGGAATCTGTCATTTGAGACATTTCCCTGAAATAGAAAGATAACTTTTATCGTTTTAAGTCAGTGAAAATTTTGGAATTACTTGTTGATAGCAGCCAGCATTACCTTAATACATCAAGCCTCATTTGGCATCATTTTCTTTTTTTTTTTTTTAAGATTTTATTTATTTATTCATGAGAGACACAGAGAGAGAGCAAGGCAGAGACACAGGCAGAGGGAGAAGCAGGCTCCATGCAGGGAGCCCGACCTGGGACTGGATCCCCGGTCTCCAGGATCACACCCTGGGCTGAAGGCGGCACTAAAGTGCTGAGCCACTGGGGCTGCCAGGCATCATTATCTTTGAAAAACTTTTGTACTGTTAATAAAACCCAAACTTTACCACAGAAGTATATATATCTAGAAATTTGTTGCAAAGTTTAAAGATAAAAATATTATTATAATAAATAAGTATAGAGAGGAAGTCAGACAATTTGAGTCTCAAGTAAAATAAGTCCTTTGTTTAGGACAAGGTAAAAGAGTTTGTTTTAGTTAAAAATGGATAAGATTTAAGTATGAATGTATGAAAGTATCAAAAAATAAAATTTTTTAAAAAGTACCCCAACATTTAAAGAATTGGTTTAATTTTTAAGATTAGCTTTGAGCTAGAATACATTTAAAATGAAAGAAAATTATATCTGGGTTTAATTAAAATTAAGGAATTCATGATTTATCCTTGGTGTCCTGCATATCACACTTGTTTTGTTTTGTTTTGTTTTGTTTTGTTTTTGTATGGGACTGGCATTTGATCACAGTAGGCTTTTTATTTGAATGTTAGTATATTACATCTCCAGATTATAGGAAGTTTTAAAACATTTCCTGTATTCATTTAGAGAAAAATTGGTAGCGATAAGTTGTTATACAACACCCCCTCTCATTCTGCTTGGGCAGAACAGAAAAATACTGTGGGAAGAAAATTTTTTACTCCATCCTTCTAGGTTCTTTTGGCTGGTCTATTAATTAAATTGACATAGAACAGATTACAGGAGAAAAACAAATTTAATTATACGTATACAGGAACCCCCATAAGAATATGAGTCCCATAGGCAATCAGGCTTATATTGCCATCCTGAGCTGAGGAGAAGATGGTAGGAGTCTGAGATTTCAAATGGCAAGAATATAATTCACAGAAAGATAAACAAGGAAAACAAATGTGTCCATGCTTTACAGATACAGTGGGACACAGAGAAATTTGCTGTCCAGGCCCTGCCAAGCTTCCCCATCCCACAGTTTATTATCACACTTAGCCCATATTCTTTATAGTTATCTCTGATGTTAGTTCTCTTCCTGGAACAAGACCTCTAAATTCTTTCAGGCAGTTAAGGGGGAGATAAAAGCTCTTCCTGAATCTTTTCAGCCTTGAATGACTTCAGCTCAAAGTGTGATCCATGTGCCAAAGTAGCACATTTTGGCAAGAGAGGCTTGTTCTGAACACTTTCACACCTTCAAAATAGAAAAAAAGAAACAGAAAAGTACACAGAGAAACAAATCAAGGGCAAGAAAGTAGAAATAAAGCAAGGAGCATATTGTTTCATCACATGCTAGTGAGATTTTGCATGTGTGAATCCTGTAGAAACATTGAGAAAGTATTTAATCTTGTTCAAGACATTAATACTTTAGGACTAAAAGCAAATCTTTTTGGTGGAGTGGGAGAGGTAATTTTCTTATTGGCCAGAGAATTTGGAAAACAATTAAATGGATATAAGCCAAGGGTTTCAGGTATAATTAGCTAGCATATTGGTAATATTACAGGCCCTGGGATCATGACCTGAGTTGAAAGCAGATGATTAATTGACCAAGCCACCCAGGCACTCCTCAAATTATTTTTTTTTATAGTCTACATCAGAGTTTAATCTACTTTAATCTCTTTTTTTCCAATTTTAAGTCTCATCTCTTGACATCCAATTTAGGAGTTGGTTTGTAATGTTAATTTTTGTTTATAAAGTTCATTTTAAAATGAATATTTTAAAGCAGATTTTGTTAATAATGATGTATATATGAAATGATAATCTACAATATGTGAAAATGTGATTTTATATATCATAATTTGCAAATAACATTTTATTTTATTTTTAAATATTTTATTTACTTATTTATTCATGAGAGACACAGAAAGAGAGGCAGAAACATGGGCAGAGGGAGAAGCAGGCTCCCCACTGGGAGCCCAGTGTGGAACTCAATCCCAGGACCTCAGGATCATGCCCTGAGCCAAAGGCAGATACTCAACCACTGAGCCATCCAGGTGCCCCTTGCAAATAAGATTTTAAAAATGAAATATTGCATTAAGAAAGCTGTATTTCTTTTCAAGATTTATTTTAGAGAGAGAGAACGTGAGCAAGAGGGTCAGGGGAAGAGAAAGATGGAGAGAGACTCTCAAGCCGACTCCATGCCAAGCATAAAGCCTGATATGGGGCTTGATCTAACAACCCTGAGATCATAACCTGAGCAAAACCAAGAGTCGGGTGTTTAACCAACTGCACCACCCAGGCGCCCCAGCTGAGTGTATTTTTAAGTTAATTTTTTTAGTATAGAAAAAAATTGTTTTGAACTGAAGTTTGTCTCTCTACCTGAAAAAATTCTTGCTGAGGTCTCTGTTAATATATAGTGGTTGTGGGGATCCCTGGGTGGCGCAGCGGTTTAGCACCTGCCTTTGGCCCGGGGCGTGATCATGGAGTCCCGGGATCAAGTCCCACATCGGGCTCCCTGCGTGGAGCTTGCTTCTCTCTCTCTCTCTCTCTGTCTCTTATAAATAAATAAAATCTTTAAAAAATATATATATAGTGGTTGATGATTAATATGGAAGATATGATTCAAAAAATCCAAAATAAAGTAGAAAACACAGTGTTGAAATTACTTTCTGAAGAGTTCCATCATATTTTACAAAGTAAGTCTATTTTTTTTCCTGATATTATTCACTAAAAAGCTGAATATAATTATCAGGATACTTTTTGAAAATTCAATGATCAAAGGCTATACTTTCAGGGATCATTTCTATAGTTTGAAAATTCAGTGATCAATGTTTTGTTTTGTTTTAAAAACTTGCTTGTGAAGCTCATAAAGCAGGATGGCTCTTCGAGCTTTATGTTATATTTGGATGAGGAGTTGGCACCTAACAGCATTCCCCATCCAGTTCTTGCTGGAGCCTTCCAAAAATTTCAAAAGGATACTGGTCTTTACATCTAATAAACTTCTGATTAACTTTATATCTTCAAAGCATTATTTGTGACAGATAGGGATTATGCTCTATCATTATTATTATTATTGCTGCACTAGTTTGGTATGTATGGGCAGGAGCTATTTGGGGAACTTTTTCTTTTACCAGTCATTTCCTACACAGAAGCTTCTTATGTGTAATCAGGGCATATTATTCAAGAGGATAATCTAGGGAAAATGTTAGTGAATATGAGAAGAGGAGTAGTGAGACTCAGTAGATATAGATGCAGGCACTGAACAAGGTGAGACTAAGGCTACCAAAGAAACAAAATAAAGATCAAAACCAACAGGAGACTTTCTGTACTGATAGCGCTCTTGCAAACATGGTGAACATTTCCTAAAACTCGCTGGACCTTCTGCAAGAAGTGTGGCAAGCACCAACCCCACAAAGGGACACAGTACAAGAAAGGCAAAGATTCTCTTTATGCCCAGGGAAAGTGGTATTATGACAAGAAGCAGAGTGGCTATGGTAGGCAGACTATGCCAATTTTCCAGAAAAAGGCTAAAACTACAAAGTAGATTGTGCAGAGGCTTGAATGTTTAAGCCCAACTGCAGATCTAAGAAAATGCTGGCTATTAAAAAATGCAAACATTTTGAACCAGGAAGTAAGAGAAAAGCCAAGAAATCTAGTTCTGAGCTTCATACTTTGTTGTATTATGAAGATAATAAGATCTTGAGGTTAGGTTCACTTCATTTGGTTAGAGTTGGTCTTTTAAGAGGGAAATAAACTAGTGTCATCAATAAAATTCCCCTCCCTCATAGGACAATTTACGCTTGAAAAAAAAAAAAAACAGGAAGAAGAGGGCATTTCATATGTCTCTAATCACTCATATACATAATATCACATATATGATAAAAATGTATATAATCATTGATATAGTTTGCTGTGTCTGGGTACTGATGAATATGGATAAGACATCTGTTGGCTAAACTATAGCAGGCTCCTCTAAACCCCCTTTTTCCTATATTCAATATTGGCCTCATGCTTGTCATACTTACATAGCCCAGTATTCGCAAGAATCCTGCTAAGTCAGTTAGAGAGAATTCCTCCAGCCCTTAATATCTGATCATATTCCTTGCCCTCCATCTTTGATATCTAAGTCTTGACTAGCCTTTATCAAGAATTCTGTTATATCAGTTTAGCAAGAATCTCCCCCTACCCTTGATGTCTCATATTAATTTTCAATCAACTAATCCCTTCAACTGGCATCCCTGGCTGTAAGTCCCTACTTGTTCTTGTATTCAGGTTGAGCTGATCTCTTTACCCCAATGCAACAGCCTTAGTATCTATCACAATAGCCTTGAACAAAGCCTTTCTTACTATTTTAACGAGTGTCAGAATACTTTTTTCCTTAACAGTATATATACACACACATACTTAAACCCAAATAATGTGGGTGGGCTCTGATCAATTGAAGGCCTTAAGAGTTAAGTACTACAGAGTTTCCTGAAAAAGAAAAATTCTTCTTTAATAATGTAACACAGAAATCCTGCCAGAGTTTCCAGCCTGACTGGTGCCCGCCCTAAGGATTTCCTACTTGATAGCCCCTACAGTGTGAGCCAATTCCTTAAAATCAATCAACATCAACCGCCCCCCACTTCCGCTAGTCCTTTCCCACTTTCTCTTTCATTTTCTCTTCCTTTCTCTTTCTTCTTACTTCTCTCCATGTATCCTATTAGTTCTTGACTAAATTTGTATTTATTTACTATTCTTTGAGATTCACATAACTTTCTAAGGGTGGTTAAGTGCTTTGTTGTGCTTTCTATAAATGCTGTGTGCTACTTGTCCATTGGAGTTTTGTCTAGCTATATAGTCCCTGAAAGTGTTGAAAAACCTGTATTTGCATCTATCACTCTTATTCAGCTCTGCACCTTAGATATTACAAATGCTTTCTGTAAATCATATGATTGATCGATTGATTGATTTAGATAAATATTGAGGAAATCTGGTTGTCATCTTTACTATTTCCAAAAAATGCTATAATTATATCAAAGTAGCCAAAGTTCAGTTTTCTCATAAATTCAGAAGTTCATTCAGTTATAATAATTCATTACTTTCTTGGTAATTATTTTTTATACTGAAGTTTACATGGATAATATATAAAAAGTAGTTATCAAAATACAAATTTCAGAAGAATTAGTGACATATTACCAGCCCTTTTTTCTTTTTACTTAATTTTATGCACGATGGTTATGAAACAATAACAACACTAATTTTATTACTTTTGTAAGACTTAGGGTATTATTATTCGAATTCATTCTTAGTAAACCATCAGGATCACTTGAGTCTCATTCATATAAAATAGGCAGAAAAAATGTGCCTTGAGGCCATTTATCTGCCAGGATAAACACATTTTTATTACCTGCTAATTATTCTCCCAAATGTATATATTGATATGTTAGCAGATTGTGGCTAGCCATAAAATTGTTTTTCTCTTACCACACACTTCACTTTTCTTTATTCTCCACATATAGTAAATTTAAGAAAATGAATAAGGAAGGGAAATTTTAAATTAAAATTACTATACGGAAAATAAGAAGCTTACCTTCTGTTTCTCTTGAATGCATTCTTTGAGAGAAAAGACACATCATTATGCTCATTTAAAGTAATGGAAGTAATGTTCACATTGAGAAAGCCATGATAAAAATAGTCCTACTAAATGTTTTACTCACTGCTTGGGGAAATATTTATAATGATGATAAGGGAAATTAGAACTTGCTAACTTCTGTTGATTTTTTTTTCTCTAATTCTTGTGTTGGTTTTTTGTTTTTGTTTTTGTTTATGTTTGTTTTTCTTTTTCTTTTTTACCCCACTAATCTCTCTCAGTACAAAGATGACTCTTTGACAAAGGACACAGTTAAAGGGAACAGAAGCCTTAGAATAATGAAAAGATTGCAATTGTGCATCAGCCTCCTGATAATATATACATAATTGCCTGTTTAGGTAAATTGTGATCAAGGAATTTGCAAATAGAAACAGTGAAACATTTTCTATTATATTTTAAGGTATTTTAAAACAATAATTTGAATACTATAACTAAAAATGGATAAGTACTCTTACATTTGAAAAAGAGTATCACAAACTGGTAATTATAATGATGGTTCTTATAATGATTCCAGAATGAATTCTTAAAGAAAAAATGGTAACTTCCAGAAATGAGATTGATTTCTAAGAACATATTGTTAGGTTAAAGTTATCCTTTTGGGGGACAGATTTACTAGGCTAGTAAGGAAAATGGGGCAGGAAAGGTTATCTAAACTTTAATAAAATTAAGTTTCTGATAAGATCAGTTTATAAACAAGAGTATGAAATATATGAGGGGCAAAGTCATTAGATAAATTGATTAAATGAGCATACCAAATATATAAATATATGGATTGATATCCATTTAAAAGAAAAGTCTGCAGTAGAATGCCACAAGGTACTGTCTTCATCTTTATCCTGTCAGTATTGTCGGTGATTTGGTTGACAATATTGATCGCATATTTTTACATTTGATATAACAAGAAGTTGTATTTAAAACATTCTAAAAGGCTGGAGTAGTGGTATTATATCCAAGTGAAATTCAAAAGTAATGAATCTTAATGGCTTAAACTTAAAATTAATTTCAGCATTTGTACAGGTTTAGTAGCCAAACTTAGCTATCCCACATGTATTTAGGAGTGTTATTTATAAAAAAAATATATATAAAAAAAAAAAAAAAGGAGTGTTATTTATTTAACAGTAAGTTTTTTTTTTTATTTAACAGTAAGTTTTAAAAACTAATGTAATTTTAGTCTGCTGTAATTGAGGTTAGTTTTCTGAAAAGCTGGGAAGAGGAGAGTCCCAGTCTAATTTGAATTCATATTATATAACTCTCTTTAACACTGCTTGTCATACTTATAAAAGAATAATTTTTTATTGGAATATTGGAACATATTTACAGGATAATGAATAAAGAGTTGAAGGGACATGAACATGTATAATATGAAATACAATTGAAAGTATTTGAAGTAAGTTGCCTATGTGGAAAATTGTTATATGGATAAAAGATCAGAGTTATTTTGGATCATTATAGAACTAGGGTCGGTGTATTGAAACTAGAGGGAAACCTTTTAACCCAACATGAAAATACAGAGTTTTATTAGAGTCCACTGAATTGTGTGACATTGATATGAAATCAGGTGTATTAAGCCATTTCTATCTGTAAAAATGGCTATTTCATATGGTTCAGTTTAATAAAAGTGATAGTGAATGAACAGTGTTACTAAGGTAGCAAATTTCTTTGAAATAACCTAGTCATAACATGGACGGACAGTAATTTAATGGATAGTATATCTGTTTATCTATTATATATGTACATTGTGTGTGTGTGTGTGTACAAAATGTGGAGGGATTTCAAGTATTCAATGAATAATCAGATTAACTGTCTTTTAAATTCATTTCTGATCCCAAGATTTTGTGATTCTAGAAATTGAATTGAAATTTGCATTTACTGTGCACTGAGTAGGAATTCCAGATAGACATGGACATGACTATAGTTGACATTGTCTTGACCTAGAATGTCTTCATTTGTCTAGAGACATAAACATATCTTACTAAATTTAAAGACATGTTAAGACAATGTTTTATATAGTGGTGGGCAGTTTACTGCAGTGCTTAATAGGAATTTTTTTAAAAAACTATTTCTGTCTTTATATTGATTACCTTTTCTTTTTAGACAAGATTTTATGTCTGTAAACCAAAATCTTGAATATTTTTCTTGAGATAGATTGTTTTTTTTAAATATCTACTCTAGATAAAATTAATGCTTTGAGTAGTATACTTATTTTATTAACTTCCTGATGAAGTATTGAAAGTAGATAGCAGAAATGATAGTAAAATACTTTTTGTAGAAAAGTTATCTTGAATATTGATTTCTACCCACTAAATTTCTTCTGTTTGCTCAGAGATGTTTAAAATAATGTATATTCTGTTTTAAATAATAATAATTTTGGTGAGAAAAGGAAGCCTGAGGAAGATCTTTAAACAAAAGATCTCCATAGGGAGGCCTAGGTGGCTCAGGTGTCTAGCGTCTGCCTTCTGCTCAGGGCGTGATCCTGTAATTGGAGATCGCATCTCGCATCAGGCTCCTTGGAAGTAGCCTGCTTCTTCCTCTGCCTGTGTCTCTGCCTCTCTCTCTGTGTCTCTCATGAATAAATAAATAAAATCATTTTTTAAAAAATCTCCATATTTATTCAGTTCTCTATCAAATAAGAAATTTAATAATTCAGATCAGAAAAGTATTCATGATTTTTGGTATCTTGAGATTAAAGCTCATGAATCACAAGTTTGATGTTAGATGAAGTATAGTTTTTTTTACCTGAACTCTTAAAGCTTGTTTCAATGGCCAAAAGGTTATCTGAATCAAACTCTGTAATAATATTCTGCATTTAAATTCTCATCATTTGAGTATTTTCAAGGTCTGTTTCAAGAAATGGTGATTCATGAGGTATCTGAAAGGTTTTCATAGATGCTTATGAGTTCTCCATCTATCCTTATTAAGTCGTAGCCATTCTAAAGCTCCTAACACTTTCATAGTATTAGGGGCAAAGACAGAGGAAATAAAAAAGTGGAGTGAGGATTATAGTTCAGATTATAAATTATGAAATTTACCACAAGTAGCTGTTCAATAAAGCATGTACATTTACATTATAGAATATGTACATGCTCTAAACATTTTACCATATTAACTTATTTAGTATTTATATTTTACTTTAAATATTACTGGAATGAGAGAAATATAACTACCTCAAATAGAACTACATGAATAATGTAGTTATGCCCAAAATAGTAGTCCTGTCAGCTCTCTTCAGAATAGAAGGAGGATCTGGAGTAAATAGAAGTCTCTAGAGTGCCAACAGCCTCCAGCTATTCCAAGGCAGCTCCTTCTGTTTACATTATTATCCTGTACTATCCACTTTCATTTTTTCCTAGTAGCATATACTAGAGGAGTTCAGCTTCTGGTAGCAACATGTGATTTTTTCAGGTCTGACCATAGGCAATTATAAAGGCTTTTTACCTGGCAGGTCATAGGAAAAATCCACACCTCCCACCCTAGACTTGGTATACAGCCAGTGCATTGTAGTGTTTGAAAGGAGTTGTGTTCAAGTATTCAGGTCCCTTTAGCTAGCTGTGAACTTCATATATTTGCATTTCTAGCTCAGATACCTTCTTCCCTAGATTCCTTTATCTGGGGTTCTTGAGTACCTGTCTTCTTCTAGTGCCTCTGCCTAGGCCTTCTTCTTAGGAGGAAGAGAATCCTTAAAGATAGTTTGCCCCACTCTGACTGGCTTATTCAGTACATTTCCACTCCTCATCCTCATCCCCAAGGTCCAAAAAACACGAGAGACTTTGTTCAGAGCTCCTCAAGCAGGGAAATGATTCCTACCTCTGCCCTGATTCATGTGGCCTTCAATTTGTGTGCAGTTTCTTGAGGGAGAGGAGTGGGCAGGGGAGGAAGGGAAGGGAGGAATCATCTGTTCTCTGGTTTTAGCCACTTGCTTACACTATCACAGTAAGTGATTAAAACCTTCTCTGTTGCTTTCATTCTGGCTGTTGCTGCTTAATCAGCATCTCCCATACTTGAGAGTCTCTGCAGATCGGCTGAGCTCCTGACAACACTACTGCCATGGTTGTCAAAATACAGTCATTGGGTTAGCAGCTTCAAAATCTGTATTACTTGGGGAGTTGGTTAGAAATGCAAGTTCTCAAAAAAAAAAAAAATGCAAGTTCTTTAGCACTACCTCAAAATATTGACTCAGAAATTCTGCTCTTAGGCCCATCAGTTTCTAACAAATTCTGCAGGTGATTCTGATATATGCAAAAGTTTAAGGACCATTAATAATGTTCCCATTACACATTGTTTTATGGGGCTTCTTCACCATCTATTAAGTTCCTGTATACCTAGATCTGTCTCTGAGCTGTCTCTCTACCTATCATAAATATCTTAGTATTTTCATACTATATTTTAATATAATGTGATATATCTTAAATATTGCATGGCAAATCCCTGCTTCTTCTTGATTTTTTCTTTTTTTCAATACTTTAAATATTTCATGCCACTCTTTTTTTTAATTATTATTTTTTAGCGTGCATGGTTTCTAAAGAGAAGTCTACTATAATTTTTATCCTTTTCCTCTTATAAATAAAGTGGCTTTTTCCCCCAAAGATTTCCCATTTTCTTTGATTTTTTTTTTTTTTGTCATTTGAATATGATTCACGTAGGATATGTTCTTTTCTTCTTTCTTTCTTTCTTTTATTTTTTATTTATAGTCCTTGGTATTCTTTATGCTTCCTGAATCTCTGGTTTTTGTTTCTCTTTAATTTTAGAAAATAGGCAATTATTTATTCAAATACTTCTTCATTCTGTCTTCTTTTGGTATTTCAATTGCACATATGTTATGCCTTTTAAAATTGTCTCATAGTTCTTGGCTGTTCTAGTCTCTGTTTTTGTTTTACATTTTTTTGTTTTTTCTCTTTACACTTTAGGAAGTTTTTATTGGCCTGTCTTCATGATTATGATTCTTTCCTTGGTTATGTTGAGTCTACTGATAAACCCATCAAAGGCATTCTTCTTTTCTGTCTTTCTGTTTCTAACATTTTCTTTTGTTTGTTTCTTAGAGTTCTCATCTGTACATTATTCACCAATTCTTGCATGTTACCTACTTTTTAAGTTAGATTCCTCAACATTTTAATGATTTTTATTTCAAATTTCTAGCCTGTAAATTCCAAAGTCTCTGTCATATCTGAAACGTTGTAGTGCTGTTTTTGTCTCTTTAGATTATGTAGCTTTTTAGCATGCCTTATGATTTTTTGTTAAAGGATTAACATGTATCATGTAATAGGAATTGAGGTAAATAGACTTTTAGTGGGAAGTTTTGTTAATTTGGCTAGGAGTGAGTAGCTATATTTAATGTTTTCTGGTTCTGTTTGTTGCCAGATGGTTCACATTCCTTAAAGGTCCTTCTCTGTGTTTCCCCTGTTGTCTTTGGCTTCCCTAAGAACTCCTCCTTAGGTAGAGTCTGCATCTTAACAGCTCTTTCAGCTGTTACCCACTATCAGTATACTAGAGCCCTGTTAGTTTGGTGATGAGGTATTGGGGAGGAAAAATATTCTATAATCTTATTAAATTTCTGTCTCTTAGAGGATCTGTGACCGTCATAAGTATTTGTTGGCTTTTCTCCCTTTATGTGAGACAAGAAGACTAGAGGGGGCTGGAATCTTAGTCATGTCTCTTCTCAGGTGGAACACTTTATAAGATTTTGATAAAGTCTTTTCACCTAAAGAAAGTCCTTTGTTATGGATAATGCTAAGGGCATATTTCACAATGCTGTTTTTTCTACTCCCCTTGCCAGAGCCATGAGGGAAAATTTCTTGGCTTTTCACACTGAGTTCCTGATGGATTTCCTGGGAAAAAAAACCCTCACAATAGTGTGGGGAACCCCCTAAGACATCAGCTCCTAACTGTTCTCACTCCCATATTCAATTTCACTCAGTCTCCAGCAGTTTTGCAAATTTACCATTAAGTGTGTTCTTACCAGTGTATGTGTCCAGCAGTTTCTGGTCTAGGTAAGAAGATTTTGGCTCTGACTCAGTAGATTTGCCTGTCACTGTAGGTTTTAGGGTGACAGTTTGCCTTGTGACCATTCTCTAATGGACCTTAGGCATCGATCTTTAGTTTGTTCAGCATTTTTCTTCTTTTAAAAATTAGAGTGATTTCCAAGCTCTTTATAGCTCATGCTGAAACCAAAAGTGTGAATATATGTTATATTATTTACTTTATCAAATTTGTTTTAGCCATCAAAACTTTTCTTAGATTAAAAGCTTCTATTGAAGACTTTGCTAACAAATAAGACCAAGAGAAGAATATAGTGTCTCTAGTTGAGGTCACTAGTATGGGGATGAGTTGAGTTGAGTGTGGGGATGTCTAGTACTCTATTGGACATTTGAAAACTATTTGTCCCTTCTAGTAAACTAGTCAAAATGAGAGCTGAACCCTTTGTAACACTGTTGTTTGTTGGTCAAGCATTCTTTTACTGATGTTACTACTTAATATTATATTTTTGTTATATGATATGCTCATTCATGATCATTCACAGTGTTTACTATATGCCCTCATGTACTTATAGAAATATAGTTTATTTTAAAGGAAAAGAAAGGAGTATGTTGTATTTTAAAATATGTGCTTTATGTGACTCTAGAAAATAAAATGTTCTGCTTGAAGAAATTCCCCTTCTTATCTAGGGAATATGTTTATCTTGCACAAGGAACAGAAAGAGGCATTGTCTTTTTATTTTCTACATTGTTTTTCTAGATGAACATATAATCTTTCAAAAAATATGTCAAAGGTGTTGATATGATTATTTCATTTCTTATCTAAAAGATATTAATGATATGATAATCTTTCCCAAGATGTTATTCACCAGTTTTTATTTCATGATAATTATAAGGTTTGTGTGAGAAAATTGCCGGACCTTTCTGAAGTCTTCTTATAACTTGAGAGTCTTAAAACTCTCAGCTAAATTTTGAAGAGGGGGTTGGTGTCTGATATATAATTCTTTTTATTAACTTTCCAATTTCTGTCATATATATGCTTCTGACCTGTGTTTCAACTGAACCAGTAATTTAGTCCATTACTGGTCTGTGTAAATCTTACCCACAGCTATTTCCCAAGGTGGTTTTGGGTCTAACGAGTGGTTGGTGTTGATGTCCAGCAGGAAATCTTGCAAACCAGATGATTGGTGTGGTTCAAACTGTAACCTTGTTAAAGTACTGGTCAGGTTGCACTTAGGAGTTATTTAATTAGTTTCCCAATAATATTTGTGTACAATTTTTAGGTGACCACTACTTTTTTTTTCCTTTCATCATGGTTCAGAAAAAGACAGTTGCCTGTTGTTATCAGAGTCAGATATTAATCCAGTACTCTTTTTTCTTTAAATTACCTTTGGGCAATCATTTTAATAATTACTAGACTTCTCTTGAACACTAGTATCGATAATGATACCATAAGAGCTTTCAATGTACTAGGCACTGCACTAGAAAGTTTTTTTTAACTATAAGAACATTCTCTGCCTCTAAGAAACAAATGTCTTATTATGTGAGACATAAAAATGAATTAGAATGCAATATAATAAATAATACACCAGTGGTGGAAACAAAATTCTCTGAGGTTACAGATAAGAGAGTAGGCAGTTCTTCCTCAGTTTTAGGGAAGGATTAAAAAGGTGTAACATTGTAAAGGAATTTGCAAGAGTGGCCTTTTACTGGAGGCAAAACATAAGAATATTGTAAGTAGACAGAAATAGTATGAGTTCAAAATTAACATAAACCGTATATGTGTTTTTTTTCTTCAGGTTTACTGAAGTATAATTCACATACAGTCAAATCCACCTATTTTAGGTGAACCATCCTTTGAATTTTGACAGACTTCAAAAGTTTTACAGTTAACACCTGAATCAAGATTAAAAAACATTCTTATGACCTCCCCCAAATTTCCTCATTCCCCTTTTATCTGTATATGTATTTTTAAGAGATTTCAAGTAGAAGTTTTAAATGAAAAATTTTTAGCCTTACTTTTCTGATACTGAATAATTTTATCCAAAAAAGTATAATTTACCAAGAACATTTTTTCTAGTCTTCCACATTTGGGTTATTTTTTTTTTAAGATTTTATTTATTTATTCATGAGAGAGACACAGAGAGAGGCAGGGGGCAGAGACACAGGCAGAGGGAGAAGCAAGCTCCATGCAGGGAGTCTGACATGGGACTTGATCCCTGGTCTCCTGATCACACCCTGGGCTGAAGGCAGCGCTAAACTGCTAAGCCACCCAGGCTGCCCCACATTTAGGTTATTTTGATGGGTGAGTTAGTAGTTTAATTTAGGGAACACTATTATGAGAGTTAATCATTTAAAAATGTACAGGCTTGTATTATTTTAAACCAAATTATAATACCTATTTCCATTAGGAAAAATGATGAAATTTAAAACCATAATATTAAATACTCTGCCTTTTTTCTGTGATTTTATAAAGGCCAAGTCATGACAAAGGAACAAACTGATGGTTTTAAAAAGAGATGGTGGAAATGGAACAATGAGACAAAATAGCTAAAATGAGGTTGTGATATACATACAACACACTTAATGACAATAGTATCCTGAATACATAGGATTTATTCTATTTTGTCCATCATTCTTAACACATCCTTGTATAATTTGCAAAAAGTGGATATATTCACTACCCTAAAGAAGCCCACAGTCTGGAATGGGAATCTGATTTCTAGGATTATATTTACATAAAATATTATTAGAAAAAACAGATATTCAATTGAATTTGCAATAAAGAAACTATTTATACATTTGGAAAGAAACCTAAGGTGATATACATAGATTCCACTACATTTCTTTATATGAAAATATTATTAGAATTCACTCTTTAAATGATAATGACTGTCATTACAGGATAGATACTCTATTAGTGATTTCCACTGTAATGAAGTACATATTTCCATTTACATTAAAAATTATTTTATACCCTTCTGTTTCTCTGTGAAAGAGAAATGTTCTGCCCATGCCAGGGGTGTCTTGTAATTTCTCAACTCTATAGTTGACTGTGACTTATAAGTGTGTCTAATCAGCATAAAATCATATTAAAAATTACCAAAAAATCCCAAGTATGACATTTTTAAATCTCTTAATTATTGATTTCTAATATTACATTGTGGTCAGAAAGTGATATTTATATGACACTGAATTTTTAAATGTAATAATTACCCACAATTTGGCAAAATTTTATAAATGTTTTATGTATGCTTGAAAACTGTGTATTTTCCACTATTGGGATAGTGTTACATATATATATCCCTTTATTAAGCCTGTTATATTCAGTTTATATCACCATGCTGATTTTCCACTGCCTGATCTGCTGATTATTGAAAGAAATATATTAAAATCTTCTACTGTAATAATAGGACCACCAATTTTTCTTTGCAGTTGTGACAGGTTTTGCCTTTTTTGTTATGAGGATATGTTATTATGTGCATATAAATTTAAATTATTCTGTATTCTTGTTATTTTGTGGTGATGTCTTTATTCTAGGAATTCCTTTTGCCTACAAGCCTGTCATTGATATTAATATAACTAAGTCTCGTCTTGGTTAGAATTTGCCTAACCCTCTTTACCATTCATTAATTATCAGTCATTTTTGGGTTTCAATATATCTCTTATAAGCAGGATGCAGCTGGATTTTTACTGTTAATATGACATGATAGTCTTTTTCTCTTAATTCGACTTTATTTTTTAGAAGTTTTTTTTTAAGATTTTATTTATTTATTCATGAGAATACACAGAGGGGAGAGAGAGAGAGGCAGAGACACAGGCAGAGGGAGAAGCAAGCTTCATGCAGGGAGCCTGATGTGGGACTCGATCCCTGGTCTCCAGGATCACACGCTGGGCTGCAGGCGGTGCTAAACCGCTGAGCCACCAGAGCTGCCCTATTTTTTAGAAATATTTTATACTCACAGCAAAACTGAACAGAAAGTATGGAGAGTTCCCATATACCTCCTGCCCCACACATGTAAAACCTTCCCTACCATCAACATTCCACAGCACAGTTGTATATTTGCTGCCATCGACATCTATACCATAGTGGTGTCTATACTGATATATTATTATCATCAGAAGTCTACAATTTACATTAGGATTCATTTTTGGTGTTTTACATTCTGTGGGTTTAAACAAATATATAATGACATGTATCCACCACTATAACATCATTTAGAATAGTTTCAGTACCCTAAAATTCCGTTGTGCTTCAACCACTAATCTTTTTTACTGCCTCCATAATTTTGTGTTTTCCAGAATGTCATATAGTTGGAATATTACAATATGTAGCTTTTTCAGATTGATTTCTTTCACTTAGTTGTATCCCTTTAAATGTCTCCTATGTCTTTTCATGGCTTGATAATGCATCTCCTTTTGTGCTGAATTATACTCCAGTGTCTGAATGTACCACTGTTTATTTATACATTCAGCTACTGAAGGATCTCTTATTTGCCTCCAGGTTTTGGTAATTATTGATAAAGCTGCTATAAATATCTGCATGCAGGTTTTTATGTGGGCATATGTTTTCAACTCATTTGGGAAAATAGCAAAGGGTGAGATTGCTGGATTGAATGCAAGAGTATATTTAGTTTTATAAAAAAACTGCCAAACTGTCTTCCAAATTGACTGTACCATCTTGCATTCCCATCAGCAATGAATGAGAATTCCTGTTGCTCTGCATCCTCACCAGCATTTCATGTTTAGTGTTTGGGATTTTGGCCATTCTAATAGGTGTATAATGATACCTTGTTCCAATTTGTAATCCTCAGATGACATATGATTTTGAACACTTTTTCTTATGCTTATTTGCCATCTGTATCCTTGGTCAGGTGTCTCTTTTGGTGTTTTGCCTATTTTTCAGTCACCTTCTTCATGTTCTCATTTTTGAGTTTTAATAGTTCTTTATATATTTTGATTAGCAGTCCTATCATATGTGTCTTCTGCAAATATTTTCTTTTAATATACAGCTTGATTCCTTATTTTCTAGATATTGTCTTTATCAGAATAGATGTTTTTAGTTTTAATAAAGTCTAGCTTATACATTATTTCTTTCATGGATTGCGCCTGTGGTATGTATCTGAAAAGTCATCACACTCAATGTTTTCTAGATTTTCTCTTATGTCATCTTCTAGGACTTTCATAAATTTGTGTTTTACATTTGCATCTGTGATCCATTTTGAGTTCATTTATGTTTCTTTTGTACTTAAATTGTCAAGTGAAGTGTCTATCATGTTTATCATGATAGTTCTTATCATGTGTTTATATTTATCATGATAGATTTTTATCATGTTTATCACAGGAAGTGTTTATGATAAAAAGATATTGAATTTGATTAAATGCTTTTTTTTGCATCTATTGAAATGAAAACTGAAGTGGATAGCACTGGAAAGTCCTTCTGTATTTGTGTGCTGTTGATAAACTTTTTTTTTTGTTTTTATCATAATAAACATTTCTTTCTCATTCTTGTAGTTTTACTACACATATAATTCTGAGTTAATAGTAATTACCATTTTTTAATTACCATTTTTTATAGACAGTTAATCATTTCTTTATGGGTGCTGATACAGAATCCCCTTTTTCTTTGAGTTCTGCTTTTTCACCATAATATTACTTGGCTTGAATTTTTAAAAGAACATTTTATGTTATTTATTGGCTTGTTTTTTTTTTTTAAGATTTTATTTACTTATTCATGAGAGACACAGAGAGAGAGAGAGAGAGAGAGAGAGAGGCAGAGACAGGCAGAGGGAGAAGCAGGAAGCAGGCTCCATGCAGGAAGCCTGACGTGGGACTCAATCCCGGGACTCCAGGATCAGGCCCTGGGCTGAAGGCAGGTGCCAAACTGCTGAGCCACCCAGGGATCCCTTTATTGGGTTTTAATATGGAAAATTGCTTCTATCTCATTCTCTCTATTATTTCCCTCCAGAACTCTAATATATTAAACCTTCTTGATCTATCCTCAGTGTCTCTCATACTTCTCTAGCATATTTTTAATTTTTTGTGTTTGTCATTTTGTGTAATGTCTTCACATCTGTCTTCCTGTTTTTATTTTTCTGCCTAAAATGAAGTTTAAGACAAACATTGAGCTTTAATTTTCAGTTAATGTATATTTCATTTCCATATTCCATATGATTTTTTCCAAGTAAATGTGTTCATTTTTATGGTGTCTTATCTCTTATACTGTTGACACTTTAAAAAATAAGTGTGTTTTTTTTGCAAATAATTTATATTGAGTCATTCTGGTGTGTGCTGTTTTTTTAAGGTCTGATTCTCCATAATTTTCTTCTCACATTCATGGTAGCTTGTTTCCTTGAATATTTTATGTTTTATATCTGTGAGATCCTTTTTCATTGGAATTTTAATTGTGATAATTCTTTGATGCTTGGGTTCAAGGTCTTTTCTTCACTGGAAGAATTGTTTTGCATCCGACAGTCCTTCAGGGGCAAAGTTTTAGTTATGGATATTTGAGATACATGATGCACTGAAATTTTTGCCCTAAACCTGCAAAGAAAGTAGCATGTAATTATGAATTATCAGGGAACCTCCCTCCCCTCACCCCATGCCCCCAACACAAAACAAAAACCTTTCAGATCCTCTTTGTTTTGTGGGTTTTTTCTAGTTTATCTACTTAGGGCATTACCTTT
Source organism: Canis lupus dingo (assembly GCF_003254725.2). Classification (NCBI taxonomy): domain Eukaryota; kingdom Metazoa; phylum Chordata; class Mammalia; order Carnivora; family Canidae; genus Canis; species Canis lupus. The sequence continues at coordinate 19,405,130 of NC_064269.1, read as the reverse complement.
CAGGCATTGTAGCTTTATACAAGAGTCTCCTAACTTTCCTCTTTTCATCTCCTAGGTTTTGTTTCTGTTTGTAAACATGGTCCTTTAAAAACAGGATTCTAGGGATCCCTGGGTGGCGCAGTGGTTTAGCGCCTGCCATTGGCCCAGGGCGCGATCCTGGAGACCTGGGATCGAATCCCACGTCGGGCTCCGGTGCATTGAGCCTGCTTCTCCCTCTGCCTATGTCTCTGCCTCTCTCTCTCTCTCTGTGTGTGTGTGACTATCATAAATAAATAAAAATTTAAAAAAAAAAAACAGGATTCTAATATTTTAGTATTCCTCACATCTCCTAAGAACATTCACTGTATTCACAGCTTGTTTACTTCCATGAATTTGTGCTTTTTATCAGTTTTGCCTGTTTACTTAACTGTCTTATCAGCTCAGTAATATTCAAGGGGATGTTTTGTATTTTTTATCCAACATTTCTATACTGAGTTTTCCATGGTATATTTTGTGTGATGTAAGCAGAAAAGTATAGAATTCACTTTTTATTTATCTCTTTGTTTAATGTAAATGTAAACATTTTGTGTTATTAATGAGCTTTAATAATTATATTCATAATTATTTTAAAATTGCTAAAATCAATAAGTAGCCTGGCAAGACAATAATGGTTTAAACTACCATTTTCCAAAGCATACATCTCAGAGTAGATATCTAAGATATTCTAAAACATGTTAACGAAACACTCTTAGGAAGTCATGTGTATTTTATTCTTATTTAGTGGTTTAAAATACTCATCACCTTAATTAAAGGTTCTACCCCAAAGTAGACAGCTTTTAATCAGTCTTCTTCAATGCATAAAACTCTTTTGAAAGAGAGTATCTATTAAATATGTAGAGAAATATGAAAATGGTGATATAGCAAATAAATGTAGAAGTAAATAAGTTGGTCATTAGCGTGTTGAAATGACTTGAAGATAAATTAGATTGGGAAAGAGTATGTTTGAGTTAGATTTGAGTTCCTAATGGCTTATAAGATTATACCATAAGCCAATAGGGTCAGATTTGAGAGCTAACATTAAATATTTACCCACAAAAGTATACCTAATCCAGACTTTCCCATACGCCTCTGTTTTGCTGTACCTTGTGTAATTTAACAAAAAAGAATAAATTCTTAATTTTCACAGCTTTTAAATTTTTTTCTAAAATGTAGACAAAATGCATGTTGATTATTTAATTAAGTATTTTAAGCATACCTTAGTCCTGTTCATCATTTCTCCTTTACAGATCAGTTATATTCCTACTGCGATTTTGAGTACTATCCTTTGTCTTTTGAATTTATTAAAATTATCGTAAATTTTTAAAAGAATAATATTCTGTCCACCAGGTTCCCAGTTTCTTGTGATCCTTTTCAATATTTATTCAAATACATATAATATTACATAGTTATAATAATGATGATGGCTTTAAATGATCTTATGGTTTTTCTTCAAGTAATTGTATTTTATAAACATAATTCTATCGTACTGCATAAGTTTATGCTTAATGACCACACGATACTTCTTTTATAGTTGATATACTATCATTTGTTGTACTGCACCCCTTTGTTGAACATTTTTTAAAGTTTTGACTTTTGCACTTTTATAAGGAATTTTGTTACGTGCATCTTTATGCATGTTGTTTTTATTCTTTTGCATTATAAGCAGTCTTCTGTTTTTGTACAAGATGTCTTTTTAAACATATGCTAACACTGATTAATAAAGTTACCTAATTTAAGAGTTTTCATTCCCCAGACATCTAAAAATTATGAAATCAGTAATTATACCTTATTTATTTTTTTATATATACTTTACCTTTATAGATAGATTACTCAATTACATTATTTAAGTATTAGAGATCTTGTGTAGACTGTCCTTAGTTCAGGGACTGTCCTTAGTTCAGGGAATAACCTATTAAGGGCAATAGTTCTTTCATTTCAACAAATTTAAGATTTCCATTTTATCATAATTGCATTTTTTTAAAGATTTTATTTATTGATTCATGAGAGAACACAGAGAGAGGCAGAGACATAGGCAGAGAGAGAAGCAGGCTCCATGCAGGGAGCCCGATGTGGAACTTGATCCCAGAACCCCAGGAATATGCCCTGAGCCAAAGGCAGATGCTCAACCGCTGAGCCACCCAGGCGTCCCAGTAATTGCATTTGTTTTATGAAACATATGCTCTTATCATTTATGTCAACACTTTTTTCCATTATTATATATATATATAAAATACATATGTGTATTATATATTTATGTATATGTGTGTGCACGTGTACACAGACACATAATATATGGATAAAACTGAATTTTTGATATAGGAAACACAATGCAAACAATGAGAGCTGTGCTCCTGAAACTGATTTTTGTCTGGCAGATCCTCATTCTACATAAATTAAAATATTCTCTTGTCAACTTACTTCTAAAAATAGTCTAATTCTAACTATTTTTGGGATATTACTGTGCAGAGTATAAAAGTGGAGGTTATAAAATCAACAAGCATGAAAAATTGAGAACTAATTACATAGTATTTTTTGATGATAAATTTTAGGAGTAGGAAACACAGACTAGACTTAAGGACAGTTAGTATGGTATCACTTTGGTTCCTGGAAAGTACTACATTAGTTGTAGTATGCTTTTTGGGAAGTGTGCATAAATCTGTTTCTTTTTTTTCTTTTTTACCAAGGGGATTATCTTAAATACATGGGCCATTTATTTCAAATGTCCATTTGAAAGGCACTATTATGTTGAAACAAGCTTATTGTATTGTGCTTAGGCAAGTGAAAGGAATAATAAGATTCCAATGCATTTTCAAAAGCTATTTCACTTGAAAATGGTTGAAGCAGAAATATTCTACTTAAATTTAGGATTGAGACATATACTCTGCATTTAATAATATGTACACTATCCAGATATAGAAACCTCGTAGTGGGAATATAAACTAGTCCTACCTTTTTTTATGTTGATGTATCTGTCACTCCATTTGTCTCATTCTTTTTTATTTCTCCCTTAAAGATCTGTTTATATAAGATGAATAACTTACTTGCTTACATTTCTCATACCTATTCGAAATATGTCTATTTAGGTGAAATAAACCTAGTGTAGCTTATATTAGAGTTTTATTTTATTCAGTTTAAGAAGTTTATTGATATTATTGGGCTTGTGGTAACTGCTTTGAGTAGATTTAATCTCATAGTTTATCTTTTTTAGGTTTTCTTTCTAAACAATATTTAATGTGTTGTCCCATGAATGGGTGAAATGTCTGCGACTTACTTTACATTAAAAACATTTATTAAATTTATTCAGTGTCTGTAAAGTCATGTTAAACAGAGGCATATATGAGCTTGTGCTTTAAGACTGCCTTACCAGACCGCTTGATCTTGTTCAATGTCTGTGCTTTACGAAAATGAAATGATACTTCTTGAGTTTACAGTACAGAATAGATACTACACACACACACACACACACACACACATCCCATGAATAATATAAGGTGAAGTTTGTGGACCTGTGATAAATAGATAACTGTTCTGAACATGAGCTTCCATGATTGCTTAGTCTAAAATTTAATATACAAAACAGTGTCCATATGTGATTGTGATTAAATCTCTTTACAATATCTCTTGTGACTCAAATTCCAAGAAAGAAGAGGTTTTTAAATATTTTTTACAGGAATCAAGTAAAAACCACATAACCTCCATATTTATATTTGCCTCTGCATCAAACATTTTTCACTCAGAGGAATTTACACCAAAAGGAGGAAAAAGCATAATCTATTTCTGAATGCCTTTTGTTTTAGGCTAAATTTCAAAGGACTGTCCTTGAGACCCTTATGTGAAACATCTACTCTATAAGACTAATGGAACTGTTTTGTTTGCATTTATTTTTTTCAATATCGTAAAAAAAAAATTTATATAAATTTTAAGAATCTGTCAACAGAATATTTTAGATAAGCCAAAGATAGTGAACTCTTCATGGTTCTTAAATGAGATTTCTTGGTATATATTTTAATTAATTTTCATAGTGCCTTTTAAAATGCTATAGGTGGTATGTCTTGAAATTCTAATGAAAGTTACTCTGTGTGTAGAAGTCATAAATACTTGGACAAGAATCTTATGATTGAATGTTGCCATTTGGTTCAATTTTGTCTATGAGTTATGTAACAAATGTGTCCAGAACATCCCCACCTTGGAATGGACAGCTAGTAAGGTGCAGAAGAAAGTATTTACCATTCTTCATACCATCAAAAACTATGTGATTCATTTCAAGGGTGCTGGTACTTTGGACAATGAAGGAATTCTATATTGAGGTGGAAAGTGGGAGTAATAAAACAATCCCCAGATATGCTTCATACTTTATTTTAGATAGAATAAAAGAAGGCTGAAATCTTTTTGGCCAAGCTGTTTCTTAACATTATAATCTCTAGTTTACTGTGATTACCTGAAATAACCTCTGGCCCAGAGAGGAAAGGCATCCCTACCTTTGGCAGACTCTAAGACAACGAAAAAACCTCAAGTCCAGTGCACTTTCTACTACAGTCTTATAAGGGCTGCAAAAAGAGCCCTAATCATGTTCCTATTTGTGCAGATAATAGTAGTAATATTTGAAAAGGAGTAGTAGGGTATCAGAAGTAGAAGTAGCATTTATGAAGATATTCAGCATACTTAAGAGTAATGAAAAAAAGTGAGATACCATTTCACAGTTACTAAGTTGACTATAATAATAAGGAAAAAAGAGGAAATAACAAATGTTATAGAGGATGTGAAAAATTAGAACCCTTGCACATTGCTGGTGAGAACATAAAACAGTGGAGCAATTATAGAAAACAGTTTGGTGGTTCCTCAAAAAATTAAAAATAAATTATGTGACCAAGCAGCTCTACTCATAGGTATATATTCAAAAGAATTGAAAAGAGGGACTCAAATAGATTTTTACACATGAATATTCATAGCAGCATATTCAAATAGTTGAAAGGTAGAAACAACCCAAGTGTCCATCAACAAATAAATAGTTTAAAAAAAGTGGTATATGTATACAATGTAGTATCATTCAGCCCTAACCAGGAATGATGTTCAGATGCTTAGTACAACATGAATGAGGCTTGAAAACATTATGCTAAGTGAAATTAGCCAAACAAAAAGATGACTACGATTTGATTCCACCTATGTGGAATCTCTAGAATAGGCAAATTTGTAGAGATAGAAAGTAGATTGGAGGTTACCAGGAACTGGGGTAAGAGGGCAATAAATCATTGCTTAATGGGCACAGAATTTCACTTGGGGATTATGAAAAAATTAAGAAATAATGGCGATGATTCCATAGCACTGTGAATATAATTAATGCCACTTGTCCATCTTGAAAAAGTTAAAAATTTTTTTGTTGTTGTGGGACACCCAGGCAGTTCAGTCAGTCAAGCATTTGGCTCTTGATTTCTGCTCAGGTCATGATCTCAGAGTTGTGGGATTGAGCCCCACATCAGGCTCTGTGCTGAGTGCAGCATCTGCTTCAGATTCTTTCTACCTCTCCCTTCCCCTCTGCTACACCTCACTTGCGCTCACATCCAAACTCTCTCTCTCTCAAATAAATAAAATCTTTAAAAAAATTTTTGTAGTATATATTGTACCAAAATAGAAAAATGGAAGTAGAAGTAGTAGTTTGTAGTAGTGTAATAATAGTATCTAACAATTTAATATCTTGTATTTGACAGGCACTGTGCTAAAGTATATACATGTATTAACTGTATCTTTCAATCACTGTAAACATGTTTATCACTACAAAGTTCATATTAGTAAATGAAAGGCAAGAAAATTATATTCTGATTCTTGAGAAATCTATGGCCATTTTGTGTTTAATTGCTATCTGTACTCTTAAAGGCACTTTTTAATTTTTTTATCCTATTGAGTTTCTTTCTGTTGTTTTAATTTCAGTATAGTTAACATGCAGTGTATACTAGGTTTCAGTGTAAAATTTTGTGATTCAGCAATCCTATACACTGTTCAGTGTTCATGATGATTCAGTGTATGCTATAGTTATATTTTTTTCTTCTAACATTTCACTTAAAATTTGTATATTGTAGTTTTGAGGGAGTTATTTATTTATTTATTTATTTATTTATTTATTTCCAAAGCATTTTTGGTACTTTCTACCTAAAAAGTTATTTTAAAATGAGAGAAAAAAATTGGTTGTTAATGTATTCTTTGAAGACTTTTTTTTCATATAAAATGGTTCAAGAGAAATATAAGAAGATGTATTCTTGATTCATGGATTGTCTATTAGACATTAATGTTCCTAAGGGCATGCTCCCTAAAAACTAGAACAGTATCTGGTGTTGGTAGGCACCAAGCAAATATTTCTTGCAATAATGGCTGAACCAAAGGCATTAGTGAATTTATAAATTTATATATAGGTACAGAAATTATATATAACTTATAAATTTATATACAAGAGTAAACATAAGCATAGGATAATTTGATATAAAAATAAGATATTAAAATATGTAGTTGAATTTTTACCATAAAGATTGATCATCTAAACTATTTTAAGAAAGGAGTAATAGAAAATCAACATCTACAGGATATTCAAATTTTCTATCAAAGTTCTTAACTCTAACAACTAAAGATTATAAATACTTACAATAGATATGATGCTATATCATAAACATTTCCTGGGACCCCTGGGTGGCTCAGTGGTTGAGCATCTGCCTTTGGCTCAGGGCATGATCCTGGGATCCCAGATCGAATTCCATGTTTCTTCCTCTACCTGTGTCTCTGTCTCTGTCTCTGTCTCTCTCTCTCTCTGTGTGTCTCTCATGAATAAATAAATCTTTAAATAACAAAAACAAAAACATTTCCTGTATTTCATCAGTTCATCAGAACAATCCTATAAAGTGATTTCTAATCCTCATTTTTCAGAAGATTATACTGAATTTCAGGTTTAAAAAGTTGTCAAATACCATATGACTAGAGTAGAGCTAGCAAGGAGAGCTAGTATTTGAATCCATGTTTTTATGTCCCTGGGCCCATAGTTGGTGCTATTATTCATTATACCCAAAATATAGCAGTATAGTCATGGTCAGATTTTACAGAGAGGTTTATTCTCTCTCAAGTCTAAGAATAGGAAAGACAGCAGTCATGTTGAGAGCAAAAATACATTGCAACCTTAATTTATATTGAAATAAAACAATTTGAAAAGTTTCAAGTGAAATGTCTACAATTACTGCTTTTAGTTTGGGATCTTCTTTTTTTGACAGGAGCAAAGCCTTGATTATAAGATTACTATTTAATAATATCCACTGAAATAAATTGGTATGGATTATAAAATGTTGTTAACTATATTTTAGTGAAAGATATTTTCAAAATTATTATTGAAAAAGGATGTTGAAGTTCCTTCTGATGCCTTTACTTTTTTTTTTTTTTTTTAAGATTTATTTATTTATTCATGAGAGACACCGAGAGAAACAGAGAGGCAGAGACACAGGCAGAGGGAGAAGCAGGCTCCACACAGGGAGCCTGACCTGGGACTCTATCCCTGGTCTCCAGGATCATGCCCTGGGCTGAAGGCAGACACTAAACCGCTGAGCCACCCAGGGATCCCTAAGGTCTTTACTTTTGAGCAGCAACTAATCTTTTCTTTTATATACAAAAAAAATCATTTTCATAAGTGAATTTTATTACATTTTTTTTATCAGCTGTTTGACAGGAAGTCTAGTTAACATTTTTGAGTACCAGATACATTACATATATTCACTTAATTCTCATAAATGTGAGGTTGGCATTACTAGCCTTACTTACATAATAAAAGGACAAAAAAGAGGCTTAGAAAAATTTAAGTTGTAGCTTTCATAAGTGAAAAACTAGTGATTGACTCCAGATCTGTCTGATTCCAATGCCCATGTTTGAGGCAAACATGATAACCACTACGCTATGGAAATAAGAGTCCAATATCCATGTTAATTCTGATGAGGTACATTACCTCCCAGGGAGATGCCCCCAAATATAAATATAATTGAAGAATACCTTTTTTTCATCTTCCAGAAATACATAATGCAGTTTTTATCATTGTGGTTTAAATATTAATCTATTCTTTCAGAAAAGTCTCTTCCCTGAAAGTATGTGTGTTGTTGAGAAAAAGAAAATGTGTTAGCTGATACAGGCTTTGATTGCTGAGTAAAGTTTTTGGCTCACTGTGTATATTTCTTGGGATTCCAATGGGAGAGATTCAACTATCTAAATATCCTACAACTACCTCAATAAATTAAAAAAAAAAAAAGTTTATTTGTCAAGGATGAGTTTTTCCCTTCAAGTTTTTGTGGCCTTGCCAACTCTGTTACCTTCCCTTTAGGGGCCAGATGTGGGAGGAGGGGGAAAGAGGCATACCGTGACCAAAAAATAACTATAAAGCTAGGTGAAGAGTATAAATGTGTGACTGAAACTCAGAAAGTCAAAGAAGCAGTCCATAGAGATGGAACAGAGAGAGCCCTTAGTTGTATGTTGATTCTAGAGAATCTAGTATAAAGATCTGTGGATTTTGTATTCAGGCCTCCTGGGCCCCAGTCTCAGTTTAATTATTAATTAGCCCATAAATGTAAGCAGATTATATAACCGCTCTGAAACTCAGTTTGGAAATCTGTCAGATGTAACTAATAAGACATTTCTGGGTTGTTGTGAGGATTCGCAGTAATACTTGTAAAGTTTCTAACACGGTGCTTTAAAAAGTGATTCTAAATCTCAATAAATATGGTGAATTAAATATACTCATCTCTCCTACCTCTCTGTACCTCTCCTCCACAAAAAAATGGTGCACACAACACACACACACACAATGATAGTAAAAGGGACCAAAAGAACAAAAACAAACTAGCAGGGATGAGATACAGGCAAATATTACTGACTTAGTAGTGGCTAAAGCATTGTAATCTTAGCCCACTGAGGTGAAACCCATAGGAAGCAAGCCGCTACGTCATCCTGCAGAACCTTAGAGTGCCTCAGGAAATAGGTGCACGAGGGGCTGTTTAGCTCTAAAAGCAGGAGGAATGGTTGAAAGTCTCCATGCACATCATTCTTATTCAGATACTTAACTATACATCCTAGTAGCACAAAGGAGTAATCAAACTCAAAAATCTGACCTCATAAAGAGCAGGAGTAAGGCAGGGAATCAAAACTGAGAGATTAAACCAAAATCTGTTTTACCAGTCAGCTTTTTACCCACACCCCCTTCAAGCATATCATACCAGTGAGAAAATTGGGGATTTTTTTTTTTTTTTTTGGTAGACAAAAAGCAGCTTTAAGAAGAAGGTGCTTATAGACCTGACATTTGGGAATTGCCACCATAACCATGAAAAAAGCCAGCTTTTTGCAGTTCTCGTGAAGCTCCTCCACATACACAGAATTTCCTACCAGCATTTTCATGTCTGAGATGTTAGCATGCATGGACTGAAAAACATGACTAAATTTTGGAAAAACATTGTAAATGAGAAAATTACTGACTCAAACCAAAAAAAAAAAAAAAAAAAAGGAACTTTGAAGAAACAGAGATAATGTGGAAATAGAAGGGCCCTTGCTCCCTTCCCCCATAACTATAATCCATGCATTCAAAAAGAAGAGAAAGAACAGAAAAGATGCAACAAAAATCCCTGTTTTCAAACAAGGAGAATGATGAAATAAACAGCCATGATTGGCTCATAGATACCAAGTATTGTTGGTATCCCCTGTGACAACAGTGGCACAGTGTCCCTGGCTAGTTGATATCCAGTCAATGAGCCTGTTCTCCAGGAGAATCTGCCCTGTCCTTTGTCCTACTATTGTTAGCAAAGGTGTAATTTGGCATTTTCTTTCTGGAATAGTTTGAGGGCATGCACCAAAATATAAACCATACTCGATCATCAACCTAATACCACCCCTAGGAATATTTCACAAGGCCATAATTGTATAAGTTGGCAAGATGCATGCACAAAAATCAAGATTTTTTTTAAAAGGGAAATATTGTAAACATAAATATGTATAAATAGGACATGTGAAATGTATAATTAGTGTAATAAAAATAATAGCATAATTATGTTTATATAGAAATAATAGTCGAGTTCAAAAACACTATAGTAGTTATAAGCTTATTATATAAAATGTTTACATAGAGCTGTATATTTATGTAGAGAGCCCTCCTGAAGGATGTTTGCCTTTGGGTGATAAAATTCTGGGTGATTTTCACTACTTCTTTGCATTTTTCACAATCAGCATATGAGACTCTTATAAAAATAATATATTTTATGTTTATATTGTTCTTGATTAGCTACTTGTGGGTTATTCATTTTATAAATTATCTGTTTAATTTTAAGAGTTAACTTCTCACATGCCAGTCAGTATCTTTCTGAATCCTCTCTCCTAATATTAATTTTTTTCAGAAGAAGATCTTATTTTAATGTTATTCTGAAAAGAACAAAATTAGAAGTATAGATTAGTAAAATTCTTTTAAAGCCAAATGCATGAGGCTTTACCTGACATACAACTTTTAATAAGAAGCTTTTAGTTACTGTGTAACATGTAGGTAAAACTGAGGCCATGTTTAGTTAGTAGGTAATTATTCCTGTTGATAATGAGTATACTGATATGATTATTGCTAAAGTGATTCATTAGAGACCTGGCAATTTACATAGCTTTTCCAGGGCCCAGATCTAAGGCCCAGATCGTCTGAAACAGAGAAGAGTATTGCCTGATTTAGCAGTTTGTTGGGAATATAATGTATAACTACATGTAAAGCTCTTTTAACAATGCCTGAAACCTCAAAAATGCTCCAAAAATATTAGCTATTTATTACCTATATGTATAAGAAAAGTCAGTAACCTAGTTATATTTTCTCAAGTAGATCAATGATTTTACTTAGAGTGTATTTTACATAGGATTCTTCTTTCCAATGGTAATATTGAGTGTATTCTTTAGAAGATAACTCAAAAATAGTCTTCCATCATAGTGTATTGTCAGAATGAAGAAATAATGTTCAAGAATGAATTTTCTAAACATTGTGTTGCCACTTTAGGTAACATACCCTCCTTAACTAGTTCTTGGACCACTGGAGAAACTTGGCCTACTTACAATCAATGACAATGATTTCTATTTTTCTGACTTATTAACATAACAATTCTTTTTAAGAAGAAATAATTTTCAAAGTTATTAATGACTCTGAAAAGTTTATTTTTTAGTTTAATTCTAATAGTTTTTATTGGTTCGGTTTCGTTATGTTTACTCGTATCCTCAAAGCCTAAATTGAATGTTTTTGGCCTCATTCAAGAATTGTATTTATCATTTCTAAATCTAATGATTTGCCTGGTATACCATTTTTAAACTTATTCTCATGTGTGTATTTTAAGTAGGATTAGGTATTTTTTTCTGATTCAATGATATTTGTGTGCGTCTAGACTTATATAGAACACAAAATTAAAGTCTCAGTATATAGCATATGGTAAGTCTGCTGATGTGTTAGCTGCTTTTCACAAATTCATGTGGTACCAATAATTTCTCATAATCAAGTCATGATTTGTATCACAGTTTGGGTGTGTTTTTAATGGAAAAAGATCTGTGATTTTTCCTATTCTTGAAAAATAAAGGTAAAAAGTAACATTAAAATTAAAAATAGGAATCATACATTCTCCTAACTAGACATGACTATTTTGTCACTTATTCTTCATGTAGACTGCCTCCCTAAAAGATATTTTAACTCAGAACAGCTTTGAAAGACAAAGATCCATTTTAAAATATTGGGTATTCAAATAAGTATTTAAAGGAAGCTTCAAAATCAGAGAAATCAATGAAAATACTTTCCTTTGCCTTTAGTAACTGAATGAGAAATCTATGTAAGTAGGAATATATATTTTCTTTTTTGTTTTGTTTCCTCATAAGAGCACTGTTCCAGAACAAGTATCTTGCTTCTCTGTGTTGAAGATATTGAGGCTACAAAAGTTGAATTATCTTAGAAAACTCTTAATTCCAAATGCCCAATCCATGATAACTGGCTTATGCTTATAGGTGCTTTTTTGCTAGCACATTGCAGTAAAAGTAAATGCATTAATTCTGCATATTGTAACATTGGCTATCACATAAATTCCTTTGACTGTTTTATTTTCTGAATCTATAGTAAAGCCTTGGAGTGAGAATAATAATAAATCTTGCATTTTTTTAACAGTGCTTTACTAGAAACACAAATAATATGATAGTTGTTCATCAGATAAACATTTGTTATTATCTAATTGCTTCTTTTGCTGCAAATTAATAATTTTAGTGAGTAGTTTTTCTAAATTTAATTTTAATTAAAGACATTTTATCATTTTCTAATTCATTTCCAATTTGGAATAATTATGCTTAAGTTAGATCCTGTGTCATATACTTAACTGAGTTTGGGGCCACAAAAAAGTCTCTTGGCTGACTGGCAAAAGGTGAATTCAGTGGCTTTTTTTCTTGTAAGTCTTAGTTTTAGCAATCTACCCATTGTTTCCTCTAATGACTACTTCAGTACAACCAGGCAAATGAATTCCACCAGTGCTCTCCTTGTTGATAGATTATTGGTCTCAGAGCCATAATCATAATTTATTTATCTTCCTTGTAGCATCAGAGACTCCTTGAAATGCTAGATACAGAGAAGGAACTATTAAAAGAAAAAATAAAGGAAGCTTTGATTCAGCAATCTCAAGAACAGAAGGTAATACTTGACATTTGTTCAGAGTGTAGAAAGAATGTGTTCTATTACCTCAAATAATTACCTCAAATAATACATTTACTGTCTACCCAACTGTCTTATCATTTCAGGATATACTGGAAAAATGTTTAGAAGAAGAAAGGCAAAGAAATAAAGAGGCATTAGTATCTGCTGCAAAGGTATTTCTATCTGTAATAATGGGTTTCTTTGTAAGTAAGTGGAACTTAAAAACTGAGTTCATCAGTGGTATAGTCAATCAACTTTTTGTGTATAAAGCCTCATTACAGAAAAATCAAAGAGTTGTTTTCTTTCTTGTTTTTCCTGTTAAACTTAGGATGCTGCTATCTATCTTTATTATTGTTCAATTAACATTATGCAGGACTAGAATGACATTGAAATACCACATATTTAGATTATTATTGTTAAAAGAGAATATCTGCTGGGACGCTAGTAAGCACTTGGTATTTTTTTTTTAAGATTTTATTGATTTATTCATGAGAGACACAGAGAGAGGCAGAGACATAGGCAGAGGGAGAATATCGGGCTTTTTGTGGGGAGCCCATTGTGGGACTCGATCCCAAGACCCCGGGATCATGACCTGAGCCAAAGGCAGATGCTCAGCTACTGAGGCACCCAGGCATCTCAGCACTTGGTATTAATAGACATCATCACAAATAATGTGTGTATGTGTATATATATTTATAAAAAGATATGTGATTTTTAAAGCCAACTTTGAAATACCTAAGTAGTGTATCCATACATATTAAATATACATATGCCAACACATACATACATAGCACTAACTTTTGAGATTAGATTTAAATTTAGTGAGTAAATATTTTGAAAGTTTCGTATCCTGCCAGGAGTAAAACCTGAAGGATGACTGACTTTTTTCTTAAAGAATTTACAATCACATAAGTATTACTTATTACCAATTAGGAAAGTGGAATGCATTACATTATCATACATATATGGATAGTACTTCTGTATAGACACATCGAAATTTTTGAGTGTAGGTATGACATAATTAAAATTTACATTAATTTGGGGGAAATTAGAAGCAGAAAGGCTAGAGGCAAGGAAAGAATTAATAGAGTGTGTCCAAAGTCTGTGTTAAAAGATAGTGAGTACCAGAAATAAAGTAGTGGTAATAGTTTAAAGGAAAGAAATAGACAAAAATCTAGAAATAGGAGATAGAATCAGCATCTGTTTTTGGTGTGGATAATACAGAAGGAGGCCAGATTGGGAACCCCCAGAAGTATTGCCTCGGAAACATGGAAAGTGGTACTATTTGTTTGGTATAGAATTTGAGGTGATCGTGATCTATTCAGATAACAAGGCTAGTAGGCAACTGAATCTACCCCTGGCAACTCAGAGAAAGAAATGACCTGAAAATGCTAATATGGTTTATTTTATTCAGCAGACAGGTGGTAATAGTAACCATGGAAATTATTGTTATGTAAATCACCTCACCAGAGAGTATAGAGTAGTAACAAGTGATGTAAGATCTGAGCCACTCCAGAATTTAAAATCCAGAGAAAAAAGGAAGTTAGAAAAAAACTGAACAGAGTCAGCCATATAAGTAGAAATAAAAGTAGCATGTTGTTATGCAAAAAAAGAAAAGGAAAACAGAAATAGTCAACTATATAGAATGTCACTTTGATGACAAGAAAAATAGTGATTGAAACAAAAAAATATTATTTGGATTTAACAAAATGGAGAGCATTGGTGAGCACATAGTAAGAGAGTAGTTTCAGAGAAGAATTGTAGAGTAAAACAGGAGTTTAGAAAATGGTAACTCAGCGTTGTTAACTTGTGTCAAATGTGGCTAACTGGAAGAAAGAGAAAAGTGTAGGCATCACAAGTGCGAAGACCATGGACTTTACTGCATCCCAAAATATGATGGTTTTCTTGAGAGAAATTCTTATTTCAACAGTTTTCATGGAAAACCATTTTACTGAATAATGAGGGTTATGCAGACTTTAGTATTTGGCAGACATTTTCTCCAAAGCAAACAGAGTGAGCCCAGTATCTCCAGAAATCTAACAGTTTTTATTGCCAATGATAAAAGTTGAGCTTTAAAGCAAAATTAGAATTTTGGAAAATGTGTATCTGCTTTCAGATACTTAAAGACCTTTTTGATGAGATTGATGGTGATATTAACAAATGTGACCTTTGTCTTTGTTATGATATGATGAAATGTGTCAACATCTAGAGGAGATGCATAACTTACTGAATCAATACTTTCCAAATAAAAATCTTTAAAAAAAAATCATCCATAGATAAAGGACTCATTAAAAGTGCAAGAAAAGAAAAAGTGGCAGAAGACAAAAATCTTATGGCCACTGTGTGATTTTCCTTAGCACAACTACCCTTTAAGAACTACCCCTTTTTAGGTTTTGGTATGGAATCATCAGTATTTACAAAGATCTAAACTGGCTGCTAAGTATTACTCTCTTTTCTACTGCATGTCTGTGTGAGACTAAGTTTTCTTTATGTACTTAAACCAAAAACCATACTATAGATTTAATGCAGAACCTAGCTGTCTTCTGTTAAGTCAAATATTAAGGAGGTTCACAGATATTCTTTTCACTTCTTTATTTTGGAAAATATAGTTATTTTTATAAAATATATTACTCATTAATATACAGTGCATTTAATGTTGTTATAAAATGAATTAATATTTTTTATTTTGTCTTGGTTTTTCTAATATAGTAATACTAATATGTATAACCAGCATAAACAAAAGCTCTTTGAAGTAAACCATAATTTTTCAGAATGTAAAGAGATTCTAAGATCAAATAGTTCGAAAACTGCTACTTTAAGCTAAGGCTTGGTTTCTGTGAAGTTTAGATGTGCCTTGGGAATAATGTATGAATATTTGTACAAACATAAGTAAATTTGATTTTACACCAGTTTTTAAGTATGCATAAAAACAGCAGTGTCAGAACTAAGCCCTATAGAATTCAAGTTTTGTACCTTTTAGATTAACCCAAATCTTTCTTATTCAAGAACTTATATAGTCATTCATTCAGATGTTTTCATTTGAGTCATTATTTGTTTTGAAGCTTGAGAAAGAAGAAATGAAGGATGCAGTTTTAAAAGCCATAGAAGAAGAAAGAAAAAGTTTGGAAAAAGTCCATGCTGAAGAAAGGGAGTTATGGAAGACTGAGCATGCAAAAGATCAAGAAAAAGTATCTCAGGCAATTCAAAAAGCTATACAAGAACAAAGAAAAATAAGTCAGGTTAGTAAAATTAACTCTTCGTAAGTACTTTTTATTTTTCTCAAAATGAAATTTCCTTATTTTATCTTAAAATTACCTTAGTGGCTATTGATTATTTTGCCTTTAAGAGTAATATTTTGAACTAATATTTTTTAATATATCAGTGTACCTTCTACTTACTGATACTGAAAATCCAGAACTTATAATCTTATCTTTTTATTATTTTTTTTTAAGTCAGATTCCAAACTTATGTTAAGCATTGCAATATATAAATCTTCGGTTTAATTTTTTTTTCCTTTTTTCACAAATGTACACATACACACACAATTAATACAAAATAATATATGTATAAAACAGTTTGATTCCATCAATTATGTCTAATGTATATCTCTATATATCTGTACGGATAATAGGACCTCACAGATAATCCCCATGGTTTCATAAAAAGTATTACATATCCACAAATATGGCCTATACAAAATAACTTTTATCTGCCTATCTGAACAATTAAAAACTACAGTACTTTCATTTTGCATAATTGAATTTGCATGGCTCTATTTTCTAGATGTTTAGTTTTTTTGTTACATAGGCAGTGAGATACCTGAATAAATCTTCCCCAAACCAAGTATAGGAAGCAAAAAATAACATTTATAGAACTCTGTTTTCCATGATTAGAGTGTTACATGTACTACCTACCATTGTTTACTCAATCATGCATTATAAATGTAGATAAAACGACTAACATTTACCAAACAACCTACAAGATTTTCTTATGATTCATTAGCTAATCTTAATGAAGCCCTTAAAAAGTCAGTGCTTTTAACCTCCAGGATAAATGTTATGCACTTTTAAAAAAATGTCACTTAAATTTATTCCCGAGCACATAGTTACAGATCTTTAGGTAGTTGTGGTAAGAAAACAGAAGTGTAGTGACAGATTTTATTCTTTTATTCCCTTGCTCTTTTCTATGGGAGTAATGATTGCTTTCTAATTCTTCTGTTGTTAGTGCTATCAAATACATATTGAGCACGTATTGTATATAAGATGTTTAACTGTCAGTTCAGTTGGTTGGAATTCTATGCTAGTAAGGTCAAGATCTTTGGTTAAGTTCTGATTTGGGAGAGTTTACTTAAAACTTTTTGTGACCACAGACCATTCCTCTAACCCCACATAGATGTGGGCTATTAGTCACCATGAAAATTGGGCAAGAGTGCATGAATAAATCAGCA
Source organism: Canis lupus dingo (assembly GCF_003254725.2). NCBI lineage: Eukaryota > Metazoa > Chordata > Mammalia > Carnivora > Canidae > Canis > Canis lupus. The sequence goes on along the minus strand of NC_064269.1, from coordinate 19,387,980 downwards.
CATGTTCATCACTCAAACAGAAAAGTATATATCATAAGGGCATACTTCTCTGCTGGTTTGTCAGGAGCATTTTTGTCTACAGAAAACATTACAGTATATGATATACTTTAAAATTTGTTTGCCAGTTTCAGAGTCCTGTGAAGGGTAATGCAAGCATGACATGAATAAACACATTTTATTTTCTTTCAAATGTTTGCATATTTTAGGTACATGTGAGGAAGAGAGTATGTTGGTGTGGTGTGGGTGTGTATATGGGTGTTTAACTGCTTTGTGGTTAAGAGTATTAAGAGAGAACATATATAGCAGAAAGAACAATGTTTCTAGTTAACTCGCAGGTTTTCAAATGTGAGCTCTTAACGTCAAATGTATTCAGTCTTTCTTAAACAGCTGCTTTCGTTTTCATGTAGTTGTACTAAAGCAGCTACAACCAAACAATTGTCATTCCATTAGCCCCTTAGAGCTTCATAGTCCTACTCTAGAAAATTGACAAATTACTTTCCTTGGGAGTCATATGAGACTTCTATAGCTTTTGTTTATTTAGGCCAGTAGGCATACCAATTGACATGGTCAAACTTACTCTTCAGTGTTTTCACATTGATAATTGAAGTGACTGCCCGCTATGTTCTAGGGACTGTGCTTATTTCTGGTGATAGAGTAGTAAGAAAATACTCAACAACTTGCATGCCTTCTTGTGAAGAAGACTGACAAAAAAGTATTAAAGCTATAATAAAATGTAGTGGTCAGTGTTATGAATTTAAATGAAGCAATGTAAAGTCTGGAGAATCAGGGAACCAGTATATGAATAGGGTAGTCAGGTAAGAACTAAGAACCTAGCATTTGGGGACACCTGGGTAGCTCAGCAGTCTGCCTTTGACTCAGGGCGTGGTCCTGGAGTCCGGGATCACCACTAGAGGCTCCCTGCATGGAGCCTGCTTCTCCCTCTGCCTGTGTCTCTGCCTCTCTTTGTGTGTCTCCCATGAATCAATAACTAAAATCTTAGAAAGAAAGAAGTTAGCATTTAAGCTGAAGCCTGCATTGAAGTGAGCAGCTTACTTTTTGAATAGTTGGGAAAAGAATGTTTCAGGCAGGGAAATAGTTAATTACAAAGGCTCTGAGGTGTAAGATAATTGGCATAATTAAAACTTATGGTACTGCTATGGATACAGACAGATCAACGGAATAGGATGGAATATGGAATACAGAAGGACATAAGATTGTTCTTGCATGGAAGGGGGCCCAAACTGTGAATTTAGTGAAATTATGAAAACCATATATATGTGCAGAGTCTTCTGCAGAAATGATCCATGTAGATTCTCAAAAGTATCTTCTTTTTTATTTTTTCAAAAGTATCTTTCTAATTAACCCAGAAAAGATTGAAAATATTTGTAACTAGCTGCCCATTTCTTTCTGGACTTTGCACACTAAAATGAATTTCAGGTAGGTTAAGTGTTTAAACTTATAAACTTAACTTACCAAAAAGCAATTGGGCAAATACTGATATTCTTTAAAATGGAGTCTAAGCACTTCAGGAGTGATAAACTAAAGATACCTGCAAATTAGCTTCTTCTCCATAAAGGCAATGAAATCACTAGCAAAAAAATGTCAGAATCAACTTTTTCAGAACTCTGGATATTAACCAAAGGCTTCAACAACCCAAGGAGTATTTATTCAGCAAAAATAGTTAAATCTCACTAAGAACAGCAAGCTTTGTAGATTTTTAACTTGCTTGACTCCCGTCCCCTACTCCCTAGTTCCATAATAGTAGTCTAACAACCATGGTAGCTATGAAAACCAACAGTGTAGAAGCCACTGGAGTGGGTAGCCAAAATGTGAAGCTCCATAAAAACAAACAAACAAAAACTTTTCTCCAGGGAATCATTACTGTTGACCCATCTGATATCTTCCCAGAAAGTCCCCATTTGCTTAGAGCTTGCTTATAGTGGGAAAAGCCCCATCCTCAGAATATTTGTCACAAACAATGAAGTGGCAATTGTGTAAACTTTGCCTGAGTTAGAAATACCACTTGGTCAAACAAGACCCTGGCCAGAAAACTTAAAAGGGAAATTTAGAAAATGTGACCATTATTGATGGCTTTGAAAAGTACTGACTTCTGAAAATAAACCTGGATTTCTTGAAGGTCACACACATACACAAAGTTGTGCACATGCCCAGGAAAGACCTGAGAAGACCCAATCTCTCACCACTAACTGATTTAGATTCTATTCAAGCAAAAAGTGAAGGCTAAGGAAGAGTTGTAACCTGGCAGTGTTAAAGGTGTTAGCCATCACACAAAGTCCCTTGGCAAATGATGGATCACTGATCTAGTTCAACGTATTTAAGGATTTGCTGTGTAATTATTTGCTGACTGCTGAGCTAACCCAGCAGAGATCTCCATGGCCACACGTGACAAGGAATACAGATTTTGCAGAATTAGGTCAGAAAAGTTTCTAGACGAATAACAGCAATAGAAATTATTCCTGGGAGATGAAGGAAATCTAATTGCTAAAGTTCCTATATTGTATTATTTTAATGTCCATTTTTATCAATAGTATGTGATATGCAAAGAAACAAGAAGGTATGGCTCATGTGCAGGAAAACCAAAGCAGTCAATGGAAGATACGTTGATGTTGGACTTAACAAAGACAAATATGCTATTATAAATATTTAAAAGAACTAAAGGAGATCATTTCTCAAGATTTATAATCCTCCTCATCTTATACATTATATGTATGTATGCTCTTCAGAAACTAGCATTAGAAATATTTGAAGGACTACTCTGTTTTTAAAAGTGCCGTTTACTGTAAAAGCAAGATTGCAAATACGTGAATGTACATTTATTTTCCTTCCTACTATTACTTGCAGTCAGAGAGTACTTATCATTTGTTGGAGGGGAAAAGGCCCTAGACTCTTATTTTGTAGTTTATAATTCTTTTTTTTTTTAATTTTTATTTATTTATGATAGTCACAGAGAGAGAGAGAGAGAGAGAGAGGCAGAGACGCAGGCTCCATGCACCGGGAGCCCGATGTGGGATTCGATCCCGGGTCTCCAGGATCGCGCCCTGGGCCAAAGGCAGGCGCCAAACCGCTGCGCCACCCAGGGATCCCTAATTCTCTTATAGCATATATCAAATTCAAATATCTATTTATTTGACTGTCCCACTCAACTGAGAACTTCCATAAGTGTCTCAATCATATTTATACTCGGGAGACCCTAGCCTAATATGTAGTTTATGGAATGTGTTCCAGAATCATTGTCCTTAAATGTCAGGATCTAAAATATCATACAATTAATTCAGGAAGATGACTTATAAGACTTAATTTTATTCATCCAAAATTCTCAAGTAAATATATAGACATTGTTTCATTAATTAATCACATTAATTCTACAGAAAGGCAAATTATAAAAAGCAATGAAGTATTACAGGTTGGTTTGTAAAAAAAATTCCTTTAAGATAATTAATCATCCAAAATTACCAAAGTTGCAGGACCAGAAATATAATTTCTAAATAGACTTTATTCCTAGGCTACTAGTGATAGGAATGTGAAATTCTGCCTCTTGAACTTGTTCATACCCTTATAATCACAAGATTTTAATTGTGAGTTTCAGATTTATATGTAATGTCTTGTTACTACTTTTAGGAAAATACCTGGAATATTAGGCATTTCAAAAGTTGACAGAATGTTATTGTTTCCTTTAACAATAAAGAAAACAATAATAGTTCTCCATGTTTGAGTTTCACTTAACCTGGCTTTAGTGTATATAAATATTTTAGGCTACTAGCTAAAAACCTATTTTTATAGAGGTTTTTCTTCAGCTTTGATTGTGGAAAATAGTAACGTAATAGTAATGTAGCAGTAGTGGTGAGGATGGCAATCAATCTAATACTATTGGCTCTTATTAATTCACCTCTATGTACCAGGCAGTTTTCTCCTTGTATCATGTGTGATCTCATTCAGTACTCACAAGAGGCAGACATAATTATCTCCATTTTTACAGATATAGAAATTAAAGCTTAGGAAGATTATGTAACCTGCTCAAGGCGATAATAACTCCTTAGAAGAGACAACAGGCTGTATTCAAAATCAGACAGCATTACTGCAGAGGCCTTGCAACTCGCCCCTACACTGTTCCCCCTCCCAATGTTCTCATCTTAGAATAAAGCACAAAATCATCTCATTGACCATTTAATGTATCAATAATTTTAATAGGAAAACCTGAAGGGACTGTTTTCATTTCTTTTTTTATTCAGTAATATTTATTGATATCTACCATACGTCCACCCTGTTGGAAGTTCTGGGCATATAGCATCAAACAAGATAGACAATGTCCCTAAGGCACTCAGAGAACTTACATTTAAGTTGAAAAAGATTCACACTGAATAAGGCAATTCCATATAGTGATATGGGCTTTGGAAAGGGTTATGTGTTTAACTGAGAATGGGTGGTAGAGGTCTTTAGATAAGGAAATTGGGGAAGAAGCCAGACTCAAAAAATATACATGTTAAATTCTATTTATATGAAATTTTGAAGAAAGCAAAACTGATTTAAGAGGAAAGAAATCAGTAGTTGGGGAAGGGGCACTTTTTGAAAGTGGTAGAAATATCTTAATCATAATTGTGGTGATTACCTTTGACAAAACTTACCAAATTATATATTTTATAGTGATGAACCTTATTGTATTTAGATACAAATTAAATAAAGCTTTTTTTTTAAACAAATAACTACCAGAATAAATTCTTGGCTAGATGGCAATTTGAGATGGTGAGAAGGGTTGAGTTTCATGGGGATAAATAATCTAATTCATCCATATTAAATTCAAGGTGCCTCTTCATAATCCTAGAGGAAATGTTGAGTAGGCAGTTAGAAATGTGTGTCCAGAGTTCAGGTGTGTTGTCAGGGCTGGAGCCCAAACACTGGCATTAATAACCATAGAGTTGGTATCAAAGCCAAATACATAAATAATAAAAATCTTCTGGATGAGCAGGACTCTATATGACATTCTTTTACCTAATGTAGCCATCTTCTTCCTAGAAAAAATATGGCCACTTCAGATTAACGGTGTAATAGTGGAAATAGTCTCATACTTATGATGGTTGTATTCCAGTTGATACTGTGAAGGTGTTAAAGTTACTGTTGCTTCCTGTATCACACTGCTACCCAGCTCAAGTGGCCAAAGCTTCATCTCCATTTTCTAGGAATCTCAGGGTCACGAGTATAAATAGCAGCTCCTGCCATCTTCTGCCCACCTCCTTTCTGATTTCAGAGGCCAGCATTCATTTTTTTCTCCTCTAGTTGTGATCTGGAGAGACTAAAGAACTACTGTCCAGGGAACTACAGAGTGTTTGAGTACTGATTGAAGGGAATGACATTATGAAAGCATGGAAACTGTGTTTTTAACCTAAGATTTAGGTCACATCATAGCACTCAATAACTCAAAGAATTCTGGAAATAAAACTTAGAATTAACAGCGATTAGCATCTTTAGCCACCAAGTCACACTAGAAATAAAGAAAAGATGCACTGTGGCAAAGTGAAAAACAGTATAAACCTAAGTAACTAAAATTACTTGGAATAAAAGTAAGGGAGACAAAAAGCTTTGGCTTTATAATTTACCTGTAGATTTTCTCTGTGTAATACAGACATTAACTGAAGAGAGAAATGTTAAACTATGACAGAAAACACAATTCCCTAAGATTGTGGCACATATTTCTCCAAATTTATTTGAGAGATAATTTTGTTTGGCCTTGGTCATAAATTAAGACCAAGTCATAGTGTGGATTGTAGATTTGAGGTTTTTTTTCTGAAATATTGAGAAGAAAGTTAATGACTCTGACTCTTTTGGTTTTCATATTAAATTAATTCTGGGTCCCTTGAAAATCGTTGTTAACAAAAGGAAAGTACATTTGTTATTGACACCAAAATGGGCAAAAAGAGTCATTAATTTTGCTGTTCTAGCAAAGTCCTGTAAAAGGACTCCAGGGCATACAGACACTTAAACTATGTCTGACGTTGGAAGCTCTTCATAATAGTTTATAACCACAGCCACTGTAATTTGGGGTTATGTTTCCCCCAAAGCCACAGACATTACAATCAGTGGTTAAATTTTCTTTAAGAAATTCAGCATTGCCACCTGACCCTTCTTTTAAAAAAGGAAATAGCATTTCTATTTTAGCTTAGCAGGCCAGATAATTTCACAACACTGAAATAATTTTTCTGTATTGACTTACTTAGTTTTGATTCATTAGTTTATTTTAAAATTTTTATTTATAAAACTTTGATAGCCGTAGTTAATTAAAGGTAAAATCTTAATTACATTTTTGTCAAAAGTATTGCACTTAGGTAGAAGTGAACACATAGTGCATCCAACTCACCTTCTCATCTCTCAAGACCCTTCCCTCCTACTCTACTTCCTATTTCATTCAATGAGGTAACAATCTACCAAGTTGCCCAAACCAGAGAACTGTGGATTTTCCTAAACTCTCCCTCTCTCATCTCTATTTTAACACCTTTTTAATCATTAAAACCTTTCCATTTTACCTGATAATAATCCTTAAGCATACACACCCCCTGCCTGCCTGCCTGCCTGCTCTCACTGACTTAGCTGCAGTTCTGATTGTTTACCTTGACCTCCTACATCGATATCTTTGCTTCCAGTTTTGTCCCCTTTCAATTTGGAATAAAAAATGAATGAGCTTTAAATTCTTCAGTGCCTCTGCAATAGCCTATAGAAACATTCAGGCTACTTGGTGTGAGCTATAAATCTTTCAGAACATAAAATATAAACTGTCAGCGACCTGGTCCCCCTACCTACTCAGTTCATCTTCTGCTATTCTGCTTCACAATTCATGCTTTTAGTACCAAACTGCTGGTCACATATCATGCTATTTGATGGTGTTGGGCCTTGAGTCATATTGTGCCTTCACCCTAGAATAACAATGGTTTCCTAACTTGCAGAATCTACTCTTATTTAATAACTTTGCTTTTTTTTAAATCCAAAAAAAACATCTTCTTATGTTTCTTAGTTTAACTGAAGTGTTCTCTCTTCTTCTTTGGCATTTAGTATATAACTATACCACTGCCCAGGCATATTATATTTAAAGGATTGATTTCTGTCTCTTCTCTACTAGATTTAAATACCCCAAATGTAGGAGCTGAGTCTTGAAAACTGCAATGGGTTATAAGATGGTAGAGAATCAACACTAGTTTAAAGAGACATGTTAATCTTTAAAAATGCACTTGATTTCCATCAACACAATTTGGGTCTTTTTAGAGTTTTGATTGCTTTTAAATGGAACATTTTACCAATAGTGGGGTCACCACAAATAGTGCTTTGGGTGCTATGAATCTTTAAAAAAAACATATTAATCAGATTGTCTTTTGAGTGTCAAACTGAGATTATTCTTATTATTCAAGGAAATAATATTCAAGGAGAAGAAAGCTTCATTAGCTTCAGCAAATGATTTCTTTGAACAGCTAGTATGGATTTGCTGTAAGGTGATGAGGGGGTGCATGAGTCCAAATAGAATTTTTAGGTAAAGTAGTATGCTCTCTTTCACTGGTCTGATGGAAGCATCACATTCATTTCTATATACATGTTTTAAGAGAAATATTTCCAAATCAGAATTGGATCATCTTAGACATTTATTGGTGTCTCCTCAGCATCAATTCCTTTCTTCCCAAAGTAATACTTTTTATTTCTTAGCCATATGGTTTAGGTGAGATTTAACCTACTTTCTAATTTAGACAAAAACCCTTATTTATTCAAGCTAATGATTATGTCCTACCCCTTTGTTAACAAGTCCTAAAAATTCATACATATTCTGAGTCCAGGCTAGAAGGCTCCATTTTGGAACTTCTTCTTCAGGTATATAAACACTGTCATTCACCTTGGGAAAATGGGAAAATCCTTGAAACTGTTATATAACCATCTTGGGACCATATGTGTAGAACTTTTATGAAAATGGATCCTACACCAAAGGCAGAGCTAAGAACTGGAGATGAAGAAATTTGCGTCCTTGATTACTTTGCTTGAACACTAAAGGAAGCTTACTCTTAGTTCTTTCATGTGAGGCTACAAATTTTTTTTGGCATTTCGTGAATTTTCTGTGATCAGAAGAATAATTGATTACCAGAATAAGTATGCTAAGAAGTAGGTGGGGTTAGATATGAGTCCTAGTTTGTGTTCATGTAACAATGCCTACTTTTTAAAAATGTATGAAGCTCCACTTTCAGATCTGTAAAGTGGGATTAATAATTAATTACAATTAGTTATTATAAATTATAAATACAGTTTTAATAAATATAAAATTTTATATTTATATTATTTATATATTATTTAAAGATAAATTATAATTATATAAAATAATTATAATTAATTAATAACCTGCTTTATAGAGTTGTGAGGCCCTCGGAAACATTTTTAAATGAAAACTGAGATAGATTTGTGAAACAACTTTAGAGACTATAAATGTCATGCAAAAAAGTACTGTGGTCAGACCAGTAACAGAGCAGAAAACCTTATCACAACTATAGAAGGAATTGGAGTATTTAGTTCAGAGAAGAGGAAAATAAAGCTATGGTAACATTTTTCACCTATTTGAAGGACAGTCATAAAATGAGGCTTTTTTCTATTTAACTCTGGGGGGACAGGTTAGAAGTAGGTAAAATAATTTTAGCTCAGCACAGTATAAAGCTAGCAAATCACAAGTTACATAGCAAAAAGGATAGCATTTTTAATCTAGGATTGTGAAGAATGGATTGAGTGGAAGATTGAAGAATGTATGCATTGCAAATATAATTTCTACTGTCATTTTCTTTTTGGTTTGGGATTTCAGTTTCTATTTTTGTATCATTATAGGTACATGGCAATTTCCAACTCCACAGACTTATACCTAGTTACTAATATTCTAGAAATTGGCCATTCTTAGTTACTGAAAATGCTCTTCCATTTTTATTTATTTTTATTTTATTTATTTATTTTAGATTTTTTATTTTATTTATTTGACAGAGAGATAGAAAGAGCCAGAGAGCACAAGTAGAGGCAATGGCAGAGGAAGATATAGAAGTAGGCTTCCCGCCGAGCAGGTTGCCCAACATGGGGCTTGATCCCAGGACCCCGTGATCATGACCTGAGCTAAAGGCAGATGCCTAACTGACTGAGACACCCAGGTGCCCTGAAAACGCTCTTTTAGCAATAATTACTGTAATACTCCCTTTAATCTATTTATATTGCCATTTTCTAAACATATAACTTAAGTATATACCTGGGTATACCTGCCTCTCAAACTGGTTCTGAGTATGAAATTAAAATACACATCACTATTTTGTTAACTTTAAATTCCAGAATCTTGCATTGTAAGTATCATTAACGAGTTTTATTGACCCAGCTGAAATTCACTCACTTACTTAGCATGGTATCTGGAACATAATATGTGGTAGTGTTGCACAGATGGCTGCTGCCATTTTGATATGTTATTATTACTATTATTATCCCTATGATTGCAACCATCTTAACCACCTCTGTCATTTTAACACCTAGCAGAGTGCTATGAATAATAAACAGTGAGTGAATGGATGTTTATTGTGATTATGTAACACTGTAGTTTCCAAAATGCATAAAGGTGCCCTGAGATGCTACAGTGAACTCACAAGGATGCTACAGGATATTTTAAATATTAGAGGGGAACACACAGATACTTGGGATCTTTTGAAAACCAGGTTAACTACTAGGTTGGGAGTACTGGTTTGTCTTACATTCCTTTCTAGTACATCATACTGTAGTGAAGTTGGGTTTCGGGGTTGCTGTGATAAAAAACAAGTACTATGCAAATATCCATGTGGAACAAGAAGTGAGAATGTCATTGTCTGATCTTATGCCAAGATGTAAGGAGCTGTGCAATTCCTGCTATGTACAAAATTACATGAATGAATTGGGGTTAGAGATAAGTAATATCTGAGTCAGATAAAATGAGTAAGTAATTTGGGTTAGAGATAAAATTCAAGTATTTGTATTTCAATTTTTGTATATCATCTTTTCAAATGGCTACTATGTCATGACCTTACGAGTTAGTAAATGAAACAATTAGATATTTCCACTGTGACAAAAATTATTGAGGTAGCAAGGGAGCTGTGAATTGAGAAACTTTGGGAAGCTTTCACCTAGGGTAAACCCACCATACAGGTGCTCTGAGGAAAACAAATATAAGCTACAGTACCTACGCTTAGTCGATTTTCTTTTACTGGGGAAACAAATTCACTCATTTATTGAAGATGAACTATGTATCTATACTCTGTGCCGGATACTATATTAGAGTTCTAGTCATAAAGAATATGAACTGTAGTAAATATAATCCCTGATTCCAAAGAGATCTCATTGATAAGATAGACAAGTAAAGCAGTTATTACAGTTATAAGGGTTTATCTTTTTAAAAGATTTTATTCATTTACTCATGACAGACACAGAGAGAGAGAGAGAGACACAGGCAGAGGGAGAAGCAGGCTCCATGCAGGGAGCCTGATGTGGGACTAGATCCCAGAACTCCAAAATCACGCCCTGGGCCGAAGGCGCTAAACTACTGAGCCACCCAGGGATCCCTACTGTTTTAAGTTATAGAGTGCTTTGAGATAGAAATATAGGGTGTCTCTGAGCACATACAAAGGGAGCTAACTCACCACCCTAGGAGAAGATGTGGGAGGTCTAGAGCATGCCAGGGATGTACAGATGATGATACTCAAACTAAATTGTGCTTAAGGAGTACGTCTGATCATCATAGGAGGAGGCTAAGGGGAAATCACTTCAACCAGAGAAAGATGGCATATCCAGGGAACTACATATCAAATACTTGCTATGTGCATGACCAATGGTAGTTTATGCAGAGATTAGAAACATGAATGAGACTCTGCCATTGTGTTCAAGGACCATATAATATACGAGGGAATATGGCAAATGCATAAATTGCTCCAGTGTGAGGAAGAATGAGATATATGACAAAGCTCATCTGTCTGAGGCATTTGATAGGAATTATGATAGTGGTTGTCTCTGGTAGATGAAAGCAAGAGAGAACTTTCTACGGTATATAGTCACTCTTTATCTTGATCTGGGAGTGGGTGAATGGGTGGAGATATATACACACACACACACACACACACACACACACACACACATATCCCCACCCCACTCCCTGTGGGATTTTTTAAAAATTATGTTTATTTAGCATATGTACACATAAAAGAGAAATCACCCTCTGATCCCACCCAGCAGAAAACATGCACAAACCCAACGTATACATGGAGGGAAAGGGCCCCAGCCCCAAGTTAGTGGTTGGGATGGTACAATCCTGGGAGTCCCAAGCCCCAGTCAGGAGAGGGCTGGCCTGAAATAGCAGGTAGACCCCCTGTTGCCAGCCCTAAAATAAGTGTGCACCATTGCCAAAGGTCTGTTTGATGCCCTCAAAGTAGTACCACTGCCAGCCCTGCTGTTGTGTCCTCTCTTCCTCAGGGGCAGGGATGCCTCTGCCCTCCATGCACAGCTCAGTCTCTCCATTCTTGTCAAGGAACGTCAAGGTGATGGTGGCAAAGTACCCTTCTGGCATATATATATATATATATGAAAATCCATTGAGCTGTACATACACTTAAGATTTGTGCATTTCACTATGTGTAAATTTTTTTAAAGCTAAGCACAAAAATATAATGCAGTCATTATTAAAATAGTTATTTACTTAAAAAACTGTGAGAAACATCTAAGGGGTACTTCAAAGGAAAATCATAATCTTAAATACATATATTAGAAAATAGGAAAGAATGGAAAAGAATGAGCTAACACCTAATTTACTAATACAGTTAAAAAAGAAAGAATAGGATGATCCAAAGAAAATAGAAAGAAATAATAAAGTTTCTAACAGAAATTTACAATATGTATTGAAAAGTTTCAAAATATTATCATTTTAAAAGGCATGTAATTCACAAATCTTTGACAAGATTGATGAAGAAGGATGTTTTTAATAAACATTGTCAGAGGAATGAATAAAGTGACCTAACATAAATGCAATACAAATTTTAAACATAATATAAATGACTTAGTACCAATCAGTTGTAAAGTTTAAATGAAATGAAAACTTATCAAGAAAAATATAAATTCTAGAACTGAAGCAAAAATTAGAAAGAGGAACAGTTTTATGGCTATAGAAGAAAGTATACTCTAAAAATATTCATGTATCTCTAAAAATAAATATAGATACACTTTTCCAGTAGATGATACTTAATTCATGCCCCCTGGAGTGTTGGCTGGACTTAGTTGTTCATGTCTAATGAATAAATTTTAGAAAGGGAAAAAATGTCAACTTTATACCAGAGAAACCTGGCAGATACCATGTTAACCAAATGACCAAGGTTAACACTGCCAGTGATAAATTACGTTTAAGGCCACATTCCCCTGATACAATATAATGAGAAGCATGCTTCATCTCTGTGGTATTCTTACCCCAAGTCATAACCCTAGTCTAACCATGAGAAAAAAAAGAGTTAAATCCAGATTTCTTCAAAATACCAGAAAAGTGCCCTTCAGAAGTGTCAATGTCCTTGGGTGCCTGGGTGGCTCAGTTGATTAAGCATCTGCCTTCAGCTCAGGTCATGATCTCGGGGTCCTGGGATCAAGCTCCCTGCTCAGCGGGAAGTCTTCTTCTCCTTCTTCCTTTGTGATCTCTCTCACTTTCTCTCAAATAAAGAAAGTCTTTTTCTTAAAAAAAAAAAAAAAAAAAAAATTTGTCAATGTCCTAATAAGGAAAGACCAGTAAGGAAAGACCAAGAAACTGTCAGTAATTAGAGACTAATGAGATATGGTGTCTGATTGCAATGTTTCACCGTGAATTAATCCTAGAACAGAAAAAAAGACATTAGTGGAAAACCTGATGAAATACAAATAAAATCTGTAATCTATTCGTTTTTATTGTGTGATTTCTTGTTAAATGTACCATAATGATGTAAGATGTTAATATTAGGGGAAGCTGGATGAAATGCATATGAGAACTCTTGTACTACCTTTGCAAGTTTCTGTAAATCTAAAATTATTTCAAAATAAAAAGTTTAATACATTTTTCCTAATACATATCTGGTTAAAAAGAGCAGACAGAATACTTATTTTTATCCACTCTCTTCTAAAACTCCACTGAAATAAAACTAGTGAAATAGAACCCTAAACTAGAAACTGAGAAGACTAGTATATATTGTAGAAACTCCTAAAGGCTTACTTGTTAGTGGCACTAGAAATTTCTGGAAGTGGGAATGAAGGTGAAGACTCAACTAGAAGAAAGTTTGAAAGTCTATTTAATAAGCAGCTAGGCCCTCATGTATTTTTTTTTCCACTTCTGACAGAAAACTGGAGTTAATTCTCTGGAAAAAATAAAATAAAATGTAGGGTCTCTGAACCAGGGATCACCAAAGTAAAGTGGACATGGGGTTGAGAGGACAACAAGGTAAAAAGTTTCATGCTACTTATGGAGAACCATAGCCATTTTTCCTATCACAGCTCTCAGAATGCTGACAACCAGACAGGAAATTGGAAGATTCTTTTCTGAGGAATTTAGACAGCCCAAGATAAAAGACCTAAATATATTGGTATCAGAAATTGCCCCAAGGAAACAACCCAGCCAGATTACTCTGCTATTAAGATCACAGTCCATAAACCACAACTGCAAGCACAGAGATGTTACTCAGCATTTTAGTGCTCTCTTCTTTAAACATGAGCAAATAGTCAAGTATGAACAGATAACTTCCCATGAAAAACAGGGACTAAAACAGATTCTGTAAAGTGTGGAAAAGTAAAACAACAAGAACAACAACAACAAAAACTATTATCAAGGTTCTTAAAGGTAAGAGAAGATTTTATGTCTATGAAACAAGAGGATGCTATTTTTAAGTGAAGTAAAAGATTAAAAAACTAAAATATAGAGAAAGTTTAAAAAAATGAAGTTTTAGAAGTCTTCCAGAAACAAGGATGTAAAAATACAAAGAAACAGAAAATAGGAGTGAAAAGAGTAGAAAATTAGCCAATGAACTTAGGAGGTTCATTAGCTGAATCAGAGGATTCTTGAAAATCAGAAAATAGAATGCAAGAAATAACATTTTAGTATTATTGTTATTAAAGTAAATCTCCCTAATTGAAGGACTCATGAGTTTCTAGATTGTAAGACCTGAGTTTCTAGATAGACCTATAACTAGGTTTGTCATGAAATTTTTAAGAAATGGGGATAAAGAATATGTGTAAAATTTCTTATAGAAGGAAAAGTTTATGCAATTGAGGCATCAGAATGTAATCAGACTTCTCAAAAACCTTTAAAATTGTAGAAATTTCCAAGCTAGAAATACACACTTAGCCAAACTATAAATTAAGTGTGAGGGTAGAATAAAGTAATTTTTCAGACAAAGGAAATATCAATGCTTTTATTTCCTGTGTGCCTTTTCTCAAGAATCTTCTGCAGGAGGTTCTCTTACAAAACAAGAAAGAATAATAGTATCCAGATAGCTGGAGTCACAGTTCAAGAGAGATACAGTGCATTTCCAGAAATATCCATGAGGGAGATCCAGAATAGACAGCTATGTAACAGACGTAGAGAACAACCAATCCCATTTGGAGATATGTACATGAGATATACCTCCCAGAAGATAAACATAATAGAATGTCTGGTATCTTTGAATATACTGAGAAGATATTTAGACAATTAGATAGGAATTTGGGAATCAGTTCATAATGCTATTTGCTCAGGCCAATATAATGTGGCTGCAATAACAGGATCATTTCTGACCCATGTCCTTAGAGAAATGGATCAAGAGACAATCGATAATATTATGTGGGTGCTTATATAACAAGAGAAAAAAACTTCACAAATTTTATTAAATAAATTCAAAATATAACTATTTTAATTAACTAATTAATTAATTATTTTAGAGAGAGAGCATGGGGAGGGGCAGAGTGAGAGAATTTTAAGCATATTCCCTGCAAAGCACAGAGCCTGGCTCGGGGTTCGATCTCAGGACCCTGAGATCATGACCTGAGCCGAAACCAAGGGTCAGACAATTAACCAACTGAGCCACCCAGGTGCCCCGATAATATTTTTTAATAATATTCATCTAGTGACAATAGAATTCTCTGTGGAGAGGATAGCATTTTGCTTCATTGTGGTTCAAAGTTATATACCCTATCATGAAAAATGGTTGCAAAGTTCATTAATGTTGATATGTTAAGAGATTCTATGTATTTCATCTTTAAAAATGCGTGAATTAGATACTATCAAATATTGGTATCAGTCAATGAGCATATTATTTTAATTGAGCAACATTTATAGAATTGGGTTATTCAATTTTATATTTTACTATCATTACAGTGTAGATTAATTACTTCCAATTGAAAGTTAGTTGAAAGTTTCTCAACTGCACAGTAAATGGATTTTGAAGTACAGACATTTTATTTGCATTTGCATCAATATCTGAAAAGTACTGATGGAACTACAGTTTGAACTCATAAATTTGTATAGAAATGGAAGTCTCACTTTTTTTAACTATAAGGCAACTTGACTCATGCTTCAAACACTCATTTTCTAAGGTACATTTTCACAACCACATGCAACATTTTTAATAATATAGAATTATTGAATATGCATACATTGTGTATAGAAAAAAAAGCACACAGTTGCCCCAGAGAACTTCTGATACTATGGTTTATAAGCCCGCAGACCAGAATTGAGTTGGTTGCTGAAATTTTTTCCATAATTTAACTGTGTTTTTAATCCTTCACTAAATTACACTGAAAAAGAACAAACAACTACAGATCATTTATTAGTTCATGATTCTATGATAACTGAAATGTATGGCAGCTTAAGAGATATTAAAACAACTATACTTTTAAGCAATAAGGAGAAATTAAAAGTCATATACAAAATGTCACATAAACTTTTAGCCCTAAATGATATTATTCATCATGATGTATTTAATTGTTACAGAATAGAAATGGATTCCAGTCATTCAGGTTTTTAAGAAATTAGTGTATAGAACTCTTTTCCTCATTTCAAAACTAGCTATATAATCATTTGTATATGACTTCCTGTATATATTTTTTATTACATATATTTTAGATAATATTTAAAATATGAGAAACATAACTGATATATTTGAACAAATCATAACATATATGAAAATGGATGTTTTTCCCTCAAAACTATTTACCATACATCAGTGTTTCTCAACTGGAGGCAATTTAGTGAGTAGATGCCAGATATGCTGCTTTTCACAGGACATCCCCCCACAGCTCCCAGGAAAGAATTGTCAATAGTGCTGAGGTTGAGAAAACTGCCTTCGAGAATACCATGTTCCAGTGATGTAGCCATTACTTAAATATTCTGGAAAATACTCTTTATAATAAATTGCCTATTTGAATATACTCATTGGCGACAAATCTTTATTCTTTGTGAGGTGTATTTTATTTTAGACTAATTCTCATGTCTCGTAGGGAATTCAACAAAACAGGCAGATATTCACAGGCACTTTGTATAAATGCACTTAAAATTCACTAATTATTTCCAACTAATTCAGAATTTGGTCTGGTTACAAATTAGATGGCGTAAACTTTACTTTTGTAGTATATTCAAAGAATTTATTTGTTGGCAAGTATTTTAAGGATGGATTTCACAACCTCGACTGTCAACTGACTCCCAGCTGGAGAGGAAAATTGAATTAAGAGAAGCTTTTTATGAAAATGGTTATCAGCTCAAAAAGGAAAGAGGATTGAGCAGATAATAAACTCTCAGCCCCTCAAAAGCCAATGGAAGAACAGATTACTAATTCTTCATGTTTTTTTCTGCATATACCCTTTTTATTTAAATTGATGTTTTGCTTTCAACCAAACAAGTCAAATTTACTGATTTGACCCTTGCTAGTTAAACATTCGATTGATATTTAATGTGCTGTGGATTTGTCTTTAACATTTAGATAATCCAGGTCTACAGTTCTTATCTGCAGTTCTAAAATTTCAAAAACCCTGAAAACTAAGGATTTTATACCTCAGCTGTTGACAAAACCTGACCTGAACCGATATGAAGCTTTTTATACTTTTAATTTACCCACATAGTATGAATGTTCAGACTCTCTACTACAGAACTATTAATATGTTGTATTTCAGGGGGCTTAGTAATATTTTACGCCTTTCCAAAATATGAAAATTTTCAAATTTCAAATTAGTGTGAAACCAGTAAGAAATATAATAGTAGATTATTTTATTTTAAATAATTTAATTTGTTCTCATTTTTGTCTTTGAACATTTATCATAGGTTTTCACATCAATCTCCCCAAATAATTAGGGAAACAACTTAGTACTCTGTTTTATCAATGGAACTAAATCTTAATGTATTCAGTGACTGAAGATAAAATAGTAAGCATTTTCAAAGTTACCACCATATAGGGATTTGCAGATTTGTGGCTTCAATTTATTTTAGGAAAGGAATTTTCTATTTTAGGAAAAGAATCCAAAAAACTATGAGCATAGCCATATTAAAGTAGGAAGAGGAGATATGATCAGGCAAATGATAAAAGATGATATGTATGTTGCTAATATTTCTATGAAACATGTTGAATATCACATAATCTTTTTAAAATACAGAATCAAATAAGATGTCATTCTCCCTCAAATAAGCAAAGGCTTTAAAAACTAATAGGACTGAATATAATCAAGGATGTAAGAAAACAGCCATTTCTATGGGCTGCTTATTGAAAAAATAATGTGTGCAAAAGGTCAGAAGCCTTAACAGGACCAAAAATTATATCCTTTGGCCGAAATGATTCTACTTCTTGATTCATTGTACAGAGATACCTAACATGCACCAAAAATCTATATATGGATCCTCATCACTGCTTTATTTTATTAAAAACAACCAAAATCCACATGAGTAAGGATTGATAGAATAAATTCTTACATATCCCTGTAACAGAATGTAAATCATATTATGAAGGAATGTATATCACATTTAAATATTCAAAATATATTTTAAGTGTAAAATGTCAGTTAGAAAATAGTATGTACAGTTTGAGCCTCACTCTTTATACCTGAGTGTGAAGATGTGTGTGTTTATGTTGTTTTTTCATAATTTTCTATATTTTCAAATTTTCAACAGTAAGTATATTCACAGTAGGAAATTCTTAATATTATTATTTTGTATTTCCTGGGTTATACACACATATCTAAAATTAATTGGGAAAAACTGAACAAAAACCAGCATACACTACAAAATGAAGAGTCCTCAAGAATAATAAAATGAAACAAATACTCCTGCAAAATTTCAAGGCATTTTCCCAACTGATGGCCTGTGAAAGAAGGATGCTACCTATATAGATAAGTACAAGTTAAAGAAGTTTACTTTGTGGCATTCGTCCACTCCATGATACATTATTTTAGCATTATTTTACTTTCTGAAAAGTGTTCTACTTCTTTTTCAGAATTTTAGCCTTTTTTCTCATCTGAATTTCTGAAATCTCCAAGTACTTGATTGCAATTTCAGCAAAATAGGAAGTACCACTTTTCTCCCCAGATTCTCATTTCAAATATTAGCACAGAGGGTGGAATTTTTACCTCTTATTCATGTGTCCAGCTCTCAACAACTTAACCTGGCAGAAGGACCAAACTAGCTGTAAATCTTCACCCAGACCACACTTGATTACTGTATGATGGGAAAATTAAACGTGAATAAAACAGCTAGAGCATTAGGGTGTTCTTGGAAGAATAAACACAAGTTGGAAGTCTTATGTGGATAGTGCAAAGTACAGGAAGGCAATCAATCATGTAAACATCAAATGAAAGGTTGGTAAGGAAGCCATTGGAGTCTGTCAGTCGCTCCCTGCAATAAATGGCTTATTCCATTTCTTTTCCCTTTCAGTTTAGAAAAATGAATCCTGTGGAATCTCTAACATCCTAAAAGATTTTGTAAATTCTTATTACTGTTTAAAGATACACTTTCAACGGAATGAGTATAACCCATTGCAGAGAAACTTTAGTTTATATGAAACGGACACAAACATGTCATAGTGCATACCTCGCTGACTGTTTTTCCTCCTCCCACAAACAGGAAACTGTTAAGGCAGCAATAATAGAAGAGCAGAAGCGAAGTGAAAAGGCTGTGGAAGAGGCAGTGAAGAGAACAAGAGACGAATTGATAGAGTATGTAAAAGAACAGAAAAGAGTAAGTATCCCCTGAAGGGTTTTAATTTGTGCTTCCATAAGCTGAAACATTGGCTTTCATACAATAACATGACATTTTAAAATATTTAAAATGTCCTTTGTCATCTAATTTAAGAATCTGAGATTCTTTTTCTGATATAATTATATATTCTGATAGTTACATCTTTAAACATAAATTCCATCTGTCAACAAAAGCAGCACGAATAACTTCTTGTTAGACTCTTAGAAATGACCTCTAGCATTTCCAACTTAAATTACCTCATGAAGAAAGTAGACAGTTTTAGAAATTTAGATTTTTTGCCATAAGTTTGTTAATTTCTTACACTGTTTGTTGAAATTTGCATACACCCTTTAGGCCTTCTGACTGTGTTAACACCACTGTGGTTCTAGTAGACTTCAGTACAGTTACCAAGTTAAGGTTCTTCTGTCATTGTTCCATTTTGGAAACATAATTCAGAATATGCTTCAAAGAATTCAGACTACATATTGAAGCTTTACAAAATAAATGTCACTTTGGTACAATGTGTGACTTATTGTAAAGGTGTGAGTGGCTGAAGATCATAGGTCAAACTTAATTTGTAGTCCTTTCAACAAATCTTTAGTTTCAAGTAACAGCTAAGATAAGAAACACATAAGATGTCTAATGTAATCTCTGTAATAAACGTATTCTAATATAGCACATAATAAGTAATATAAATTTTCTATATACAGTGTTTTGTGTTTTATTTATATGCTTGGTACAACATGTCATATATTATAGAAGTAATATATTTAAGGATTATATAATATATTAGGTATAAATATATACACATATAGCATTTACCATGTGTGATATATAATATAACATATTAATAAAAATATAAATAAAGCATAAAACTGTGTATATGAGGAAATTTGACGTGATTTCTAAACTTAATTGGTGGTCAAAATGGCAAAATAAATAGAAAATGTAAGATTATCTTTCAGTTGGCAGTTAAGTAGAAGGCTAGGAGTTCAGTAAAAGCACATGACAGCAGCTTAATCCCACTCTTAATTTGAAGTCAAATTTGTAATGATACAGAGAAAATTCTCACCCCTCCATAGCTGACATTAGGTTTCAACAAAGGAGAATTTGTCAGTACAATAATTACCCATTCACAGAAGCATTTTGTGTGGGGTTAAATTTTTGTGCATGTTATCCAGGTGTTTTTAAAAGCAGTTTCACCGAAATAAATTCCTGATATGTGCCTAACCTTCTGAAGAGAAAACTTTGAGCCAAAAATAGTCAACTGGCTTTTCAGAAAGTGATATATTCTCAGAAAACTGCTATTTCCATATGTATCCCCAAAATGCTTATTTTCAATAGTCTGATTTAAAAGTAGTCATGCAGCAAAGGAATTATAGATGCTTTCCACATATGTACAGCAACTGCAGTAGTGAAAGAACATAGACTTCAAATAAATTAAGATGTCTTACGGGTGTATCCATTTTTACCAAGTTTTCTTAATATATGACCAATTCTTACTTGAGCCCTAAATCTGAACACGAGATTATAGAACAAAGCAAGCCTTTCATAACATTTTAGATTAGTATTTTTAATTAAAATGGAAAAGTTTTTTCTTAAAAAATTCAAAATTCTTTACTTTCCCATCAAAATGAGTCATGCGGCTGCCATAACAAATGTTTAAAATGAGAGCAAGAAATACCCTTCTAGGATTTATCTGGTTCCTTTGTGAGCAAATTAAACCTTGAAGAGAACTGACAATGAACTCCACCAATTTAATCTGTGTGTTCTCACAAATCCTATTAAAGAATTAGTATTCATTTGTATTAGGCCAAAGTTCTCACATGTAGAAACATTTATTAAATAACAACAACAAAATCATGATAACATTTGGTTCTATTTGCAGAAGTTCCACTTCTTTATGCTTATTCTTGTATATGGTAAGGAGAATAAATTTAATATCGACCTTACAGAATAGTTACTAATAATAAATGTATGATAAAATAGGACAGCTAAAATAAGGACTCAATGATATGTGCTATGACTTTTATCATTTTCACTGCACTATTGGCGGGGGCGGGGGGGAAGCAGAAACTCCTAGTAGCGTTATTTTTTGCTAATGAAAAATGTGCTTTTCAGATTAATATTTGACATTCTCCTTCTGAAGTTTATAGTGTGATTCTACAAGTTTATTCCAGAAGATTAGAACTGATTTAATCAGTATACTAGTAGGAAGTTTATTACTTCCACTTAGAGGTTTGGGAGTTATTTTTATATCACATAGTGGAATACTTTCAATATTTGAATGTTTCCATCTCTTCAAACAGAAAAGCCATAAAAAAGGAAAACAGAGAAAATATCTGAAATGGAGCACCAACTAATTACTAGACCTCTTTTTTATAGAACTTTTAAAAAATTTAGATTCTCTATATTCTTCTTCTTTCCAAAACTGGATTTTAGTATTTCAAGTTAATTTGTATGAATATCTTTGGGCTTGGAAATTTTTCACAAAAAATAAGATATCTCATAGCTTATAAAGTCATAGTTAGAAGAAACAAAAGTTTTTTAGCAAATTCATAATCTTCTTGTCTCTTTCCAAAAGACTAAATTAGGGCAACTCATCTCTACTTCTTCCTTTGTAAGATGGATTTCTATTTGCATCAGAGAAGAACAGTTTTCCAGAACAAGAATTTTCCTTTCTCCTCTCCAGCTTTTTTTAACTAGAGAGTCAACTTGAGATTTTCAGCGTTAGACACCTCAAAAGCCCTATAGACCTTGGTTCCAACTGGGCTTATATTCCAGTCTGTGAAGTAATCTTCCCCTTTTGAAGTGTTCAGAAATCTTTGAAGGAAGAAGTCTAATGTTGTGTTAGTTCCTGTCTTTATATGTCTATTGTCCTAAACAATTTTTCCTTTGACATCATCTTACCCTTACCAAGTTCACTAAAAGGCTGAAATGAAGACTCTTTTCCTTACATCTTCCCCTTTAGTCTTTTACTTTTAAAAGATAGGGAAACAGAATGAAAAATCCAAATGTTTAACTTTGCAAATAACTTATAACTTGCTCTACAGTATAAGATGCATTAGAATCATAGATCCCCATAAAGGATGACATTGCCTTTTCTGTGTGTCTGCAGTCAAGTTTTTAATCAATTGTCCAGTCCTTTTAAGTATTAAAATTATATGAAGAATTAGAATTAAAATTACACAAGAATTAGAATTTTACTGAGAAAATATTTTGCTTTTAAATGCCATTTACCAGTTATCCTTAAATCAAAAGAGATACTACCAAATTTTATAAGTACTACTTATCCATCTAATCTAAACATCTTCAATAAGACAAAGGGGCTATCTATACATGTACTAATTAAGTGAATTATAATTTACACTGAAATTCCATACTAAATTATTTACTAAGTTGGATACATAGTACTTATATTGTTAGTCCAAGTCATAATAATAACCAAAAATTTAAGATGGAATCAAAATATCCAAACGAAGAGAGCTTTTTAAATGATCAACCAGAAAGATAATTCAAATTAACAATGGATTTGTTCGTGATAAAAATGACCTCCTTTTAAGTATTCTAAGTAATAGAGTTTTTTAATCCTCTGTAAAATCTATATTGTTAAGCCTAGAAAAAGATTGTTATTATGTTGAATTCACAGTTAACATGGAATTGAAAAACTAGTGTTTTGTAGCCTCAACTATAATAAATTTTCCATTAGTTTATAAAAATTGTCTTTTTTTAAAGATATATTTATTTATTTTAAATGACTATTTTTTAAAAAAACATTTTATTTATTTATTCATGAGAGACACACAGAGAGAGAGAGGCAGAGACAGAGGCAGAGGGAGAAACAAGCTCCATGCAGGGAGCCCGATGAGGGACTCGATCCCAGGACCACAGGTTCACAACCGGAGCCAAAGGCAGATAGATGCTCAACTGCTGAGCCATCCAGATGTCCCTTATTTATTTGTTTATTTATTTATTTGAGAGAGAGAGAGAGCACATGTGAGCGGCAGGTGGTGGGTGGGTGGTGATGGTGTGATGGAGAGAGTGAGAGAATTTCTAGCATGCACCCTACTGAGCATGGGGCTCCATCTTAGGATCCTGAGATTGTGACCTGAGCTGAAATCAAGAGTCTGATAGTTAAACAACTGAGCCATCCAGATTCCCCTAAAATTGTCCAATTTTTTAATAAATTTAGAAAACTTCACTATAATTTATACAACAGTAAAGACAAGGTAAATAGGAAAATCTGAAAAGATTTTAAAATAAATTTATCCGTGAGTCAGCTACATATCTTTAAGTAAGTATAGTGATTTGCATTAGGAAGGCCATAACTGTATTTCATTAAAATTTACATTTTGGTCCACACTCTATTGAATCATGATAAATTCTACATAAGAGATTGCAAACAATAGCCCATGGGTCAAATCTGGTTTGCTACTTGTTTTTGTAAATAAAATTTTATTGAAACACACAGCCATACCCATTCATTATGTATCATTTTTAGCTGGTTTCATGTTGCAACAGCTGGGTGTATCAGGACCATATAATGTAAAATATTTACCACCTGACACTTTATAGAGAAACGCTTATCAACTTATATTCTAGGCCATCAAAACCATTTTGTGGAGAAAATTTCTTCCTTTCAGACCTTTAAAATATTTATTTTTTCATTATGCCTCATTATAACTAGACAATTGAAATTCCATAGGTGCCATTCTGGAAAAGATTTTTCTCTTGATATTAATTACCAGATAAGGTATTATTATAATATATTCCATCTTGTGATTAGTGGCATAAACTGTATTTTAAGCTAAGGGAGATTATAGAAAAATGAGATAGGAAAGACCACATCCCTTGACACTTCCCTAGAGAGGAAGAATTTGTGGTTTATAATGACCTATGGCCCTTGGATTAGAATGGAGTGTTCCAACCCATCCCACAAGTTAAGACTGTTACACATGAGCTTGCTATGAGGGAGGAAGTGTGAATAACATTCAGCAAGCAACAACTACTCACAGCCAAGCAGTGATTCCTAAAAAATAAAATCTTGTCCAAATGTAATAAAAGATTATTTTTTTTTCCTCTTAAGAACCAGAATTATGGCCTGTGTTTTCTAAATCACCTCCAGGAAAATAATCTTCACTTTAGAGGATCCTTTTAATTTAGATCTTTAGTGAAGACTAAGAAGCAATTATCTTCACTTCAGAGTTTCTGTGATCAAGGCATTGTCAGAATTTCTTAATTTTAAAAGGACTTTTTTAGTCCAGTTTTGCTACATATTCTTGAGTATTTGCATCTCAAACTAATTATTAAAAGGTGGTATTTGGCCAAAATGAACTCTCTGATCAATTCAACAGTCACTTGAATTAAACATGATTTCAAGACAGTTATTTAATATCTTACAGTGCCTTACTTTTCTCCTCTTAATATTATGGAAGTTGTACTGTCTGATCTCTAATATCTCTTATGGTTCTAAAGTCTATAAACACTATGCATAACATTTTCCTTGACAACTGATAAATCATTTGAGGGGTTTTGAATCCATGGCATAAAATTAGTTGCATCATACTAGTTCTTTTATACATTATTTATGCATTAGTGTGGAAAATTACACTTTCTGACATTCCCCAGCCTTCTGCCTCATTTTCATTCTAATTAATTGGCCTAATTAATTTCTACTCATTCTGGGGCAGGCTGCATATTGCCTATGCAAGAAGCATCTGCCCTTCTAACTTTTGATTTGGGTTTCATATAAGAAGATACTTTTATCTGACCAAGGCATATTAAAATGAATATATCCTCTCATGTGCTTGTTGTCCTTTCATTCTTACCTCATTTTTTGATGCCAAAGGAATTAAACCTACTCTACACCACCTGTATTTCAAGTTAACCCATAAAAAACTTATCTTCCAAATTTATAAAATTTCACCCTAAATTTATCTTCTCTCTAAATTTAAAGAATAGAAAACTTAGTTCAGAAGGGATTAGTGAAACCAGTGAGGTGAATGGGTTTTAAAAGGTTTTATAGTTTATATGGGTGTGGTCTAAAATTTTTACTTTTTTTAATCTTAAAATCTTTGAAAACCTGTTTCATACAGTATACCTTAAAATAAAATTTATTGCCATCCTTCACTTTATATTTTAATAAAATTTCTTGATCCTCTTCCTTATTTTGCCATAGTCAGTTACATAAGAATTACCGTGAAAAAATTTGCTGACATATGAACAATCATGATTTCTGGTGAGGCATATCACTATGGATCATTTCCATTTCAGTAATTGAAAAGATATTATAGATACAGCTTAATGCTTTCCACAAAGCCCATTGTATCTGTTTCAGGAAATAACATTATGTTCCAACGTAGAATTAAAATGACAATTTAGGCATGTACATAAGAACTGATTAGGTACAGCAGTTAATGCACTCTTCTTTAACTGTTTTGGGAATAGCATTTTTTTTTAAAGAAAAAATTGCTTTTTTTTAAGATTGTATTTATTTATTATGGGAGACATATAGAGAGAGGCAGAGACATAGGCAGAGGGAGAAGCAGGCTCCCTGCAGGGAGCCCCATGTGGGACTCATCCCAGGACCCCGGAATCATGACCTGAGCCAAAGGCAGATGCTCAACCACTGAGCCACTCAGATGCCCAAAGAAAAAACTTCTTAATCAAAATACAGTAAGTGTAAATACTTGTGTTGGGATCATTTAGTACTTAAAAATGTTTATCTCTGATTTTGTATAGTAATTTAAAGTATTCATTTAAGAATTTCCAATCACTTCTCGAATTATTACAATGACAATTGGTTTTATTCTTCAGGGAAAGGTTTTAACTTTTTCTTAAATACTAAGATGACTTTTCTCCAGCTCTATACTAACATTCTTAAAATTTAATTGATGATAAGAATTGGTTCAAATTAAGGACAAATCAACAAAGCCAAAGTGTCAATTTTAAGGTATATTATGGCAATTAAGAATTGACACACTTCATGGATATACTATCATTGAAGGCCTGTCAGTTAGATATCACTTTTGAGATGGGCCAAACCAAGGGAAGCTTTTACTCAGAACAGCTAAATATCTCATCATATAAATGGTGAGCAGCGGTCAAGAAGGAGAACCAGAGGTCAGACCCAGAGGAAGCAGTAGCTACCATAGGCCTCAAAATTGAGATGATGATAACAATGATACTGAAAGCTAATACTTAGATAACATTTACTATATTCCAGGCACTAGTCTAAGGATTGTGTGTATGTGTGTCTGTGTGTGTGTCTGTGTGTGTCTGTGTTCATTACTCACAAGAATATTATTAGCCACCAAATCATAAAACTAGAAAGTGATAGTCTGGCTCTGAAATCTGAGCTATTAACCAGCAGTCTCCCTCTGTGGGCAAGATGCAGCAATAAAGACTAGGGACAAAAGTTTGTGAAAATGTCGAAATGAAAATTTCAGGTTAAAAGCTAAGAACAAGAGTATAATAGAGACCCATGTTTCTCTTTTGTTAGCTGTATGGCAGATAGCTGTGGAGGGCCAAGAGCAACATGCTCTTTAAAAGGCTAAGTCTTGTTTTAGAAGGGAAGTGTAAGACATATTAAGTAATTACATAAAGACAAAATAATAGCTTGAAGCAATAGTAAACACCATAACACATGGCAGTGCTTGAATAAAGGTCAAAAGCATTATGCTGACATAATTGCAATAGAAATCCAGAAGATCATTTAAGACTAGGGTGATCAGGTAGGTTTTTTTGTTTATTTCGGTTGGTTGGAAACCAAAATATGGACTAGGCTATGTAGAAAAAAGAGGAGAAAAGTTTAAAAGATCTGAGATTGTTCAACTGAAGAAACAGTTTCTGTGGAAATTCAATAATATAGAAGCCTAGAAAACATTATCTTAATATGATCTTACTGTTAAAGAAATACCTACAAATGTTCAATGTAAGTGAAATCTGGGCTGTTGAAGTGAAATGTTCTGTATCAGAAAACAATATAAAACAACAACCATTTATTGAGTGCTAAGTTTGTCCAAAATACTATGGTAGCTGCTTTATTTACACTAGTTTACATAATCTTCAAAACAACCCTAAAATAATATCTGCAGTTTATGGACAGTTTATGAGAATCATTGATATTTGATAACTGCCCAAGATCAGTAAAAGAGAGTCAAGATTTTAACTTGGTTCTATCTGACTGCATACCACTTAGGGAGATTCCCCAGTAACTCCTTAATTCTGGTTAGATAATTTGCTTTATATGTTGTTTTTCAGATGGCATTTTAGAATTGTCAGTTTCTCCATTAGCAGGCTTTTAATACACCTTTCTACTTGTACAGGCCCCATTTAGATCAGTTAGGTAAATCAGCTCCATCCAGACAAATTAGGAGGAAAAGTAGAAAAACATGGAGAGTGTGTACTTACACACACCTCAGTTGGGCAGTTGCTTGCAGTTATGTGTTGCATACAATTTATAAATTAAGTAGATATGTTTTTTAAGATTTTATTGATTTATTCATGAGAGACACAAAGAGAGAGAAAGAGAGAGATAGGCAGAGACACAGGCAGAGGGAGAAGCAGGCTCCATGCAGGGAGCCTCACGTGGGACTCGATCGCGGGTCTCCAGGATCACGCCCTGGGCTGAAGGCGGCGCTAAACGACTGAGCCACCCAGGCTGCCCAAGTAGATTTTTAAAGTAGATTTTTCAAAGTAGATTTTTCACCTACTATGAACTTTTGAGCACCCTAGCAAAGACTATTGGTTTAGATTATTTTAAATCTTATTTCATTCCTACAGGGTTTTAAGGTTTTAATTTATACAAAGAACAGGCCTGACATTATCTAATTATCATGACCATATTAGGGGCTGGTAAAAGATTGACAAAGTGTTAAAATGAGGTTTCTCTAAAATGCATACCATAAACAGGGCTATGAAGTTAAAACCACCACCAGCTTATGTAGTAGCAATGATAAGGTAACGATAACTTTGTGTTTTTGTTTTTGTTTTTTTAACCAGTCTAATTCTACTATTCTAGGTAGTATTAGCTCTATCTTTTGTCAGATTAACACTGTATTTAAAACTAAAACACTTTGCCTATTCTCTTTGGTTCTCACAAAAGTCCTGATGGGTATATTCTTGGAATTAGTACACATTTCTACTCATATACAGGCTAATGCCAGACTTCCTTAAAATTATACTTCCTCTAGGAATTAAAAATGAAACAAAAGTAACATGTCAGAGTTTTTTCAATCCTTTGAAATAGATCCAAATATGCAAGTCATTATTGCAAATAAGTTTTTTATGTAGCAAATTAAGAAAACTGAGTAATGATCCCAAAATAATCTTTTTGAAAAACAATTTTGTTAAATTTTGACATAGTGTTGGCATGGATAATATTGTTTAAACTTAATTTTATTCTATTTCAGCATGGAGCTAAGCAGTATAATCCTAGCATTTATTTGTCTGACACTTCATAATGGCTCTCAAGTCTTAATTCTATCTTGGTCAGTAGAGAGAAGAAATATCTGTCATTTACAAGAAAGATACAAGAATTGAACAATAACAATTCAAATTTTGCACTTATAAGAGCTTTTGTAAAACATTTATTAAAATAATAACTTTGTGTAAACAATAGCACTATAGAAATTATATCTGTAGGATAATGTAGGCTTACTACCTAATGGGTTAATGTTCTTTGTGTTGTCTTGCATATTTATGACTATCTGTTGCTTTCCTTTCTTTGACTTATTTTTCAAATGTATAAATAGTTAAGAGATGAGTTATTTTTCACGTGCTGCTTTTTAACTGAAACCTCTAAAATGACTGTTTTTTCATTTCCTTTCTTTATGAAAATCTCAGTAGGAAGGAGATGGTCTTATTACTAAAAGACACTGGGTAGTTTTTACATTTTAAACTACTTGATTTATTATATAGTTGTTTTCCATCATATGTATCTCCTCAGCCATCAGTTCTTTCCTTTGAAAAAAAAGCAAAAATAACAATTTGGTTTGTAACTAATAGTGCCTTGGAAACAGCATGAAAAAATCATTTTCTAAGAGATGTGGTATTTTTCTTCTCATATGAAAACAGAGAAAACCTCCTTGACATTCTGTTCATTGCTGATTCATATGCACTGACATGACCTCTCTGTGCTCCTGTCTTGCTTTGGAAGCCTTGTGCTCACTCTTTAAAGGAAGTCCAATTATTTAATACATGTGCACTCGAGTCTATAACAGGTAGGAAACAGATATATCATTTATTATCATCATATTATTTTTGAATGAAATCCATTAGATTATGGGTGAATTACATGTCTGACTTAGTCTTTGACCAACTTATCTCACAATTTTTCTTATTTTTAAAAATAGGAATATTAAATTTTACTTTTCTTTCTGTGGGATTGATGTACCAATGTATAACTCTTCTTCTTGTTTCTCTTTTTAAAGATATTTATTATCCTATATTCTTTTTCTGGTTATTTTTCATTCATTCTTCTCATCTTTGATTGGTTCAGCTAAGATTCCATGCATGAGATTCCATAACCCTTAGTTTCATACATTAAACTGCAACATTCATATGAGTTTACCCTCTAAGAGCTAATTTTTATCATAGCGTCCCTTTAGCAGAGAATTTGAGATTAACCTAATTAAGATTCTATAAATATATGAAGGGTTGTTGGTCTATTTGAAAACTATATATTTTTAAAATTCAGACTAAATTCCTAATTTTAAGCAACAGAGGTTGACTCTGATTAAGCAGAAAAGGAGTTTATTTTATTAAGAGATTATTGGGATGGGAGAAACAGGCTTTGAATCTCAGCTTCCAAAAGCAAAGCCCAGAACCCTGACATAGAACTGGCATAGTGAGGAAATCCTATCGCTGCTGCTTCCCTGCCAAACGTGCCCTCCGCGTGCGCTCCCCCACCCCCCAGAAACTCATTGCTTTCCCTTCTCCACTTACACCACTGCATCTCACAACGTCTGGTTTTTGGTCCCAAAAAGCCAAAGTCCCTGCCTTTACCTTCACCAGTAAAGAAGGTCCCATATGGAGTTTCATTCATCACATTGCTCATTTCTTGTTGAAATCTCATTGGGGTAAACCTGATTGGTAGACCTTTAATAACATGCCTATATACTGGGTACAAACAGAAGCTAAGAAAATACTCTTTGTGCATTCTACCTCACAGTGACCCGAGTTATAAGCATAGACTATCTCCTGATATGTTAAGGGTTTTCACAAAATACCAAAACAACAAAATACAGCAACATATACTATTCTACATTGCTTGGCTATTCACCATCAATTTATACCCTTTGTCAGTACTTAAACCCAACCTTTAAAATATACCCTTCTTTCATACTTAGCCACATTAACAGTAACATCAAGTAAAATAATAACAGAATACTGTAGCTATCCCTTATAAAAACAAAATGTGTTCTTAAAGGGAATGGCCTAAAGTCTCTTGCAGCAACTAACCACAAGGCAAGTATAGCTGAATATGAGTGATCTGATCATGTAACATCTGCTGTTTCTTTCTCAAGTCTCATTCCATATATGTCACATCATTTAATATAGCTTCCTACTGAGCACAACTGATTTAATAGTTCAGTGAATCAGCTAAACCAAGTTCATTTAGGGCAGATCAGGTCACATTTATTTTTTTCCACAGTCCAATATACAGACTGTGATAGGCACTCAGTAATAAACTAAATGCTCCCTTTCAAAGGAACAAGTTTCCTGCCAGATGGCTTTGCTTGAAAACCTTAGAGATCTCTGCTGGTATTCCTTGATCAGAACTTGTCACAGGCTTCATCTAGAATTCTGATAAAATAATAATCATTCTAAATCCATTGAATCTGTTGGTCACAAAGGCCAAGTATATGCTCTGTAGCCCAGATTAACTAGGAAGTCTCCCTTTTCCTTTTGTCCTCAATCAAAGCTAGAGGCTTTCAGGTCACTTCAAAAATAGATCAAAGCAAGATTCCCAATGAGATATATATTATTTTCAAAAAGACCCACATACCACTGTGCCTCTTTCTTAATGGCAGGAGGTCCAAGGTACAGTTAGTTATCTAACTTTGCAGAGGTTATCCTGATATGCTCAAGATCACTGGGCCCTCAGAAACTTTACTGAGATGATGCTCTTGTATTTTCATATGATGTATCTCCCACCTTACTGAACTTATACTGAACTTATAGCTATGTTTTATGTATCTGTACAAAGGATCTTGAATGTTTACTTCCTGCTTTCGGGTCCTGGAGACATAATGTTGTCATTGTCGTTGTCCCATGTCTTGGTGAGACAGTAATTGTCTTTGTGAAATATACTGTGGTTCAGAACCAAGTAATTTGTATAGCCCTAAGATGAAATGATTTATTGCTCTATGAAAACAGCTCTTACAGGTGTTCTCTCTCTATTGGGAAAGAAGGAAAAAATCATGTGCAGATGAATAGTCATATACCTGGTGCTGAGTGCTAGTAAAGAATGCACATCTGCAGTAGTAGCTGCATATGAAACCACTATCTGATTAAGCCTCAGTAATCTCCTCTCCTTCTCTAGTACCAGCTATATACGCTCTGTGTTTAAGGTCCTAGTAGGTTGGATGTGAGGCAGATTCAGGTTAAAATTCCATTTATCATTTGATTCCCACAATCATCCTTTGTGACCAGTAGTCAGAGTGGTATTCTGGGTCCCC
Organism: Canis lupus dingo; assembly: GCF_003254725.2. Classification (NCBI taxonomy): domain Eukaryota; kingdom Metazoa; phylum Chordata; class Mammalia; order Carnivora; family Canidae; genus Canis; species Canis lupus. Next base: position 19,356,078 of record NC_064269.1, on the reverse strand, counting down.
CATTCTTTAGAGTTAGTTCAGAAATATTCTACAACAGTACCCCAAAGACCTGGTATTTCCATTTCTTCAATGCAGTTACCTTGAAGGGAGAGGCCAAGCTGAAAGTTTACAGTTTACATCTGTCCTGTCATTACAATGCATGTCTTCAGGAACTTGCACTCTCTTCTCCACTCAAAAAGTCTACGAAGTGACTTAGGACTAGAAATTGGAAAAGACATTAAAAATTTTTGTTGTAGAGGCTGGAGTCCAGCCTCTCTTCATTAAACCTAGATATCTTATAATTTATTAAGTTGGAATTTGGATGCCTGTTTTATGGGTCATTTGATCAAGTAACCAAAGTGGTCAGTTTAGACCAGAGCATTCTGATTACAACTCAACTCTCCTAGCAAATGCAATAACCTTTTCCTCCTACTTCTTGCATTATAAGTGTTTCTGCCTGATGTCAGCCACCTTAGCATCCCATTATCTACATTGAAGGCAGTGTTACCTATGAGCACTCCTGGTCTATAAAAGGTAGTCAGTGTTGTTCACTGATGCTGGCTTTTCCCTCCCTGGGACACTAAGGGATAGCTCTTGGCTGTGATTTTTGCTTTGAACCGAGAATTTGGAATTACGAACATCTCATTATCTCTTTATAAGCTGTGCTGTGGAATTAAAAGCACATCATTTGTCTTCATTACTCTTTATATTGTTGTTCCATGTCAGTAGCCACTGGATCTTCTGAAGTCTTGCTTTCATTGGTCACTTCATTTCAAGTGACCATAGTTAATAATGTGTTGCTTTGGTACTGCAGGCTGCCAGATTTTACTTTTTTTTTTCTTTCTTTCAGAAACCATCTGGGATTTTAGAGCCATCAGCCCTTAGAGAGCCAGAACTAACCATAGATCTTTCTGATTTTCCTGAGGCTAAATTGCCTTCAGCCACTTCTTAGTTGCAATTTAGTATTAACCAGAGCTTTTCTTTTAAGCAGCAGAAGTTGTCTTGGCTAGTTAAGAGTTAAAAAGCTTATTAAAAGGAAATTGAGTATCTGACCAAATTGTTGAGAGCTGAAGAATCAGGATCAAGGTTAAGCTTCTAGAAACAATGCTTAAACTATACCACAAAACTTGCTTAGAGATAAATCCCCCTTTGCTGGGACATTCTCATCAAGAACTAGAAGAGCCCGTTGCCAATACAACCATTTCAGTAGCCAAGAGTTGAATGTATCTCATCTTTATGAGCAAAATGGATGTTACACAGAGCTTCCTTCCTCTCATTTTGCTGAATCAAAGTCCATCCACTTGACTCTGATTAGCAGAGCCTTCGGAGTAGAGCAGAATAGATAACTATGTTTTCTGGGTTTCACCTAGGGGAGTCATACCTCATAAGGCTAGAAATTCATCAAACACAGGAAGGGTATCAAAAATCAGGGAACATTACAAATGGCCACTACATATTTTGGGAATTTTTTCCAAGTTGCTATAGTTACTGTAGAAATATTTTTCCAGCCTTTTAGTCTCATAGCTAATTCTAAATCTGATCCTTTGAAGTCAAACTACATGGGTTTCATTCTTACTAAAACAGTACTTTAGCAGTCGCCAGGTTCATCAGACATCTTGTAGAAAATTTGCCACTTGGCCACCACAATTTCAGACTTTCTCAAATAATCTGACGTTTTTACAGTTAAGCCCAAATGATGTGATACTGTTCAGAGGATATGAAGTATTTTGGATAGATAAGGTTTTCTTATGCTAAAAATAGATAGTTTTAGAAGGTATATATAGATTTGTTTTTAAGATTTAATAAGTAAGTGGTTGTTCTTGAGTAACCAACAATTTTATCTTTCATAATTTAGGGACATCTTACATACATTAGTCATAGCACTTATTTTCATAGAGTGATAGCCACAAAGATTCCTAAAATAAAAAGGACTTGATTAACTTGTCTTTTTACTGAATTCACCTAGATTAAGTTTCAGTTGTGTCTGGTGTCCTCAAAAACATCTTTGTTCTCAGTATTTACATCATCCTCATATTGGTGGATCTCTTTCTTCTACAGCCTCTCCATTTTCTTGCTTTCAGATCTGACCTCTGCTATTTTTTCAACTCCAAATTAAAATTGAAGAAATCCTAAGAAACTATATAGCAAAGTACTTTTTATCAAATTAAGTTACACATGTTCTAAGTCTGAAAAAAGAGTCTTTGATCCTTAACTACGTAGTAAGTGTATAGGTTTTGTTGTCTCTATTTTCACTGGTCCTGTTTACTTCTATCTTTCTTTAAGATTCTGGGCTATCAAAGATTATGGCTGCTCAAAATCTGGCTGCCAGTCAGAGCATTATTATGCTAGTAAGTTTCAAAGTTAGATTCCTCCAATCCACTTGAGTCTTTTCCAGATAATGTTTTCCAATGTAGATAATTTTCTGAACATTTGAATAGAAGTACAATATTTTAGGATAAATCCTATATCTAACATTCAGTGTACATTGGGATTGATTCATTAAATGATCACACTATTCTTGTCACCAAATTTTTTTCATATTTTCATATGTTTTGCATGTATAATATGATCATTACCTTGTACCAGGAACATATTAATCATAGTTTCTTTGCCATTTTACAAGAATTTTAATGTCTGCTTTTTATTCATCTGTGGGGACATTTGGCATATAAAATAACTTTGATGCTTAGTTTTTCCTTTATAGTTTAGAGTGCTTATTCATTTAAGATTTAGTGTGACTATAATATATTCAACACTTTGCTTTTGTCCTCAATATTTATTCCATTCCTGTGGTTCACATTTTCCTTTTCTTATGTATCATGTGTTGAAAATGAAAATATCTTGTCTGGGGTGGAGCTTAGCCACTGGACTAAACAAACATGCTCTCCTTCTGCTCTTAGTTGATTTTAGTGGTTAAATTACTAAAAAATTCTGTTAATAAAAAAGAACTTTTACATCTACCTTTTTTATTGTGTACTTTCATAGTTAGTAAAATTTCCTTCCTTTCACCTCTTCCACCAAAATGCAACTTGCTTACTCATATTTCTTTTATATTTAAGACCCTGACATTAGTAGTCAACAGATTAATGAAAATAACATAGATATTCAAGAATCAAAGCTTTTGAATTTAGTGAAAGAAATTAAACCACTGGGCAGCCTGGGTGGCTCAGCGGCTTAGCACCTGCCTTCAGCCCAGGGCATGATCCTGCAGACCCGGGATCGAGTCCCACATCGGGCTCCCTGCATGGAGCCTGCTTCTCCCTCTGCCTGTGTCTCTGCCTCTCTCTCTGTGTGTTTCTCATGAATAAATAAATAAAATATTAAAAAAAAAAGAAATTAAACCACTTGAACAGATTTCCAAAACTCATAGGGTATCTATGATGGGCTATCCAACTCATGTTCTTCTTATGTCAGAGGCAGAAGTGCAAGCGGAAAAACCCAAATACATGAATACTGCAAGTTTCTGATTCTGTCACCTCTGATTGTGGTTGAAAGCAAGTCTTATATGGCCAAGCCCAAGGTCAAAAGGCAGAGAAGTACATTCTACCCACCATGAGGCCAAGCATGTTGCACAGTCAAATTCAACATCAATGGAGTAGAAAACTAATCTTCCCGTGGAAGTGGGGGAAAAGAATGGGTTAACAGTTGCCAAATAGTAATTTAGTCTCTACACAAACTAATCTAGGTAAGCTATCCTCTCTCCTACTAACCTTACTTTTTCATATTGTGACCCCATTTATTTTCTTCTTAGTCCATATCATTTTCTGAAACTATTTTGTTTGTATTGCATTATTTATGCATTCATTAAATATCATCAGACACCTAGTATGTACAAGGCAGTACTCTATGTACTAGGAATGCATCAATTAAAAAAATAGACCAAAAACCCATGCTAATTGCCTGTCTCCCTCACTAAAGTATAAGCTCCAAAAGAGAAAGAACCTTGTCTGTTTTGTTCACCACTGTGTTCTCAGTATCTCAGAATAAACTTGGCACATAGCAGATATTCAAGAAAATTTTGTTTCATAAATGAAGAAATGCCATTAAACATTTATGTAATCTAACTCCATTTGCTCAGACCCTCTGCTTATTAGGCAGCTCTCTGATTGTGATTTGTTTAAACATTAGGGAAGTTTATAGACTGTATTGTGAATTTGAGTTACTGCAAGTCTTTTGAGAGAAAGATCTGTGCTTAGTATTTTGACAAATCTGAGGTCTGTACTTACACTAATCCCTCAATGCAGTAAATTCACCATGGTAAAACCACCCTGAGAAACTTAAGAGATAGACACCATTGGCTAAGTATACTTGTAATTCACTTCTAAGCAGATAATGCAGAGGAATTTTAACACAGAATATATGACACCCAGTGTTTCATGGGGCTTCTGCTCATTTTAGATACTTCTCTTTTTTGCTTCAAGATTTCTAACAAAAATAGTTTTAGTGATAAGGTATTAGTTCTTTCTTTAGGCTCATACATAGCAAGCACAAAGGGTATGTGAAGAGCTAGCTAAATTAATTAATGGATACTGTTATCAGATTTTGATCATGAAAAGCTGTGCTACTCATTTGCTTTAGGCTTAAAGCTCTAGTTCAAGAACTTTTACTCCGATTTACAAAACTAAGGAAGAACTTAACAAAAGATTGTCAGGAGATCTGTTCTATAGAGATTTGAACTGCATTATCAATAGTCAAGACAGGAATGTTCCCAACTCCCATTCCTGAAGCTGTAATTGTATTATTTTTACACTCAACCTATTAGTGTCTAATAGGATACAGTCTGGTTCGTGTTTTAAATAAAATCAGTCAGTTCTCACTTTTTCGGCAGCATATATACTAAAATTGGAATGATACAGAGAAGTTTAGCATGGCCTCTGCACAAGGATGACACATAAAATAAAATCAGGTCATAGCAATTCTCATATATACTTCATGTTCTTAAAACTTTTTTCATGCATTAGGCTATGAAAAATACTAGATGCCCTTGATAAAGTCTTTTAAGGGCTACTACCATTTGCTTAAGAATGTACTAATACTGGGGTGCTTGGGTGGCTCAGCTGGTTAAGCCTCTGCCTTTGGCCCAGGGTCCTGGGATTGAACTTCCTGTCAGGATCCCTGCTGAGAGGGGAGTCTGCTTTTCTCTCTCTCTCTCTTTCTGTCTCTCTCTCTCTTTGTCTCTCTCTCCCCCCCTTCCCTTCCCCCTCTGCCCTTCTTCTCAAATCATTCTGTCTCAAATAAATAAAATCTTATTATATATATATATACGCATATATATACACATACACACATATATATACACACACAATTATTTTACTACAATAGTTCTTAATAAAATAAAAGTGATTATGAACTATTTTATAGAATGGTGATGTAGCACTCTTGAAAAATACAGTCTTATACCAAGAAAAAAAATTCCCAGTATTTTTATTTATTTATTTATTTATTTATTTTTTATTGGTGTTCAATTTACTAACATACAGAATAACACCCAGTGCCCGTCACCCATTCACTCCCACCCCCCGCCCTCCTCCCCTTCTACCACCCCTAGTTCGTTTCCCAGAGTTAGCAGTCTTTACGTTCTGTCTCCCTTTCTGATATTTCCCACACATTTCTTCTCCCTTCCCTTATTTTCCCTTTCACTATTATTTATATTCCCCAAATGAATGAGAACATATAATGTTTGTCCTTCTCCGACTGACTTACTTCACTCAGCATAATACCCTCCAGTTCCATCCACGTTGAAGCAAATGGTGGGTATTTGTCATTTCTAATAGCTGAGTAATATTCCATTGTATACATAAACCACATCTTCTTTATCCATTCATCTTTCGTTGGACACCGAGGCTCCTTATTTTTATTGACAACAGTTCTTGAGAGTTCTGTTGTAATGATTTTATGTATTCTATTCACTCATTAACAAATGCCTATTCAACATTTATATACAAAGTATATACTATAAATAAGGTAGATATAATCCCAACAGTGCCAAGGATTATAGTCTAATAAGGATATAGGAAAAAAACAGAACTTACCACACATGTAGGAATGCTAAGAGAGAAGTGGGACAGGGTGCTATAGAAGCAATGGGGACCTAATGAAGTCCTAGTGGATCAGAGAACCCTTCCCAGTGTATTGATATCCAAGCTAAAACTTTAAGAATTAATTCTCTCTCCCTATATCTATTGTATAGGGAAATCTATCTTTAAAATATACCCAGATTCTGACTACTACAAGTGTCTAAGCCACCATCAGCTTTTGCCTGGACTTCTACAAAAACCCCTAACTAGCATCTTTACTTCTACTCTTGCACTGCAAAGTCATTTTTCAGACTTCAATCAGATTATATCACTTCTTTACATAAAACCTTGAAATGATCTCGTGTCACTCAGAGGACCTGGAGTCATTGCAGTGGCCTATAGGGCTCTCCATCATCTGGCCTCCTGTTTCTTCTCTCATCTCCTGAAAACACCAAACCTAACTGTAAAAACACTGCAATTTCTTCACAGATTTTTAGTGTCACATAGCACTCAAGTCAATGTTTTCAAAATTTCACTAAACTTGACCTACAGGTGAAATTGAAGAATGAGCCTCATGATTGAATAAGTGGAACTAACTCTGCTGTGTTTCAGATTTCACCTACATATTATTTTGAGATATCTTTTTCAGCTCTTACAGCCATCAAAACCCAGTGATAAACTACATCTAGAGCCAAATTTCTGTATCACAAAGTACTAACCCAAGATTTTTCAAATATAATGAAGCATCATTCAATTACATTAGTCTCACTTTTTAAATAGTATGTTTTATAACATGTATAACATATTAGTAGAAAAATGTAATATATGTTCATAAATTAATAAGTAACCATTTCTTTGGGCTGTAGAGCTTCCATTTTAGACCACTGGTTTTCTCCACATTTATGTCTAAGAAAAGTTAACTATAAAGATATTTTCAAAAGGGACAGTGTACTGATGGGGGAGCACTTTTTACCTGTTAAGAAAGTTTCACTGTTTCTTGAAGACTCTGCATTTAGTCTGTTTCATTTCTCCTAACTGGAAAACACATTTGAGAGGGAAAGTCAAGATGGAAAGAGATGCAAAATGGTTGTCATAACTGATTTATACCACAGCTATTTCAGTGCTAAATTACAGTTATTTTAAAATATACCTCACTCCGTAAAGATCTTTGATAAAATGCAGGATGGTGTTTGTCTCATTTGTTTGGTTTTATTGTTGTAATATTGTTAGGAAAGCTATAAGCTTAGGGAATGTAGTAGAGAGCCAATAAGACTTAAAACAATTCAGAGAACAGCCAGATTGCTTAGGGAGTAGTCAAGAATGAACTCACTTTTAGAGCAACAATGATAAGCTATTATTTACTTTTCTAAAGAGCAGGATTGAGATCAATTCATGAGTAAAATCATCAATAAATCAAATATATTTATATAGTACAAAAGAATTATAAAATTTGACTCATTTTTAAGGAATTATGGGATGGTGAGTCTATATATATATACACACACATACATATGTATGTGCATTGTACAGAACAGCATATGACTGTTGTAATATGTGACTCAGCTTATCGTTGCTCTGAGCATTTAGAGAAAGGAACATGAAGAAACAGGGCAGACTGTAAAAACCCATAGTTTTTCATCTAGCATTGAGAATTGTGGCAAACAGTGCTAATTGCCTACATAATATGAAGTCTCTCCTTCTGCCCCACTAATAGAATCCCGGGGTTTTTAAAGGTAGCAATATACACAGTTACAAACAGGCATTCCTCAAACTCCTTGTCAGCCTTTGGTGGCCACATAAGCCAGTTCTAGCCATTGAGGTGTCAAAGAGAGACGATTGAGAGAGGCTTCTGAGAAAGCTCTTTTTCTGGTAAAAGTGGACAGACTCCTCTGGCAAATGTGTTTTGCTTCTCTTTCTTTGTCTTTCCTATCTAGAACACAAATTGATGCCAGAAGGTGCAACAGCCATCTTATGACCAAAGAGAAAAATATATATATATGCTATTTTAGGAAAATAGTCTGGTTCCTGGACTGCTTACTCCCAGAAGCTATCGTGCATCTAATAATAAATTCTTCTTCAAGCCACTGTTTGCCAGATTTCTGTACTCACAGCTGAACACACTTCTGACTGAGAAGAAGGGTTGGGATTTGCATAAGTAAAAATATAGAGGAAAATGCCAAGCATCAAATCACAAGTGGCATCAACAATATGAACATACAATTCAGAATCAGAAATGGATGTCACTTATTTGAACACCAGGTAAAGACTAGAGGCCCCTAGAGTGATTTGTTTTGACTTAACTGTTTTTAAATATATAAATTGCCTTACTTATTTTGGGGAATTATTTTTAATTATTTTCTTTTTTGTCATCTGTGAATTATCTGTAAGACATGACATTCTTTTGTCCATTCTTCTTAAATGAAGGCAGAATTCCATAAGTCCACACTTTTAAATATTCAGTAGTCCATAAGTCGAGTATAGACTCCTGCAAGCTATCCCCCATTATTTTTAAAGACCTTAAATTGTTATCCCAGATAAGCTGTTATAACAATATTGCCTGTCTTCCAACAAGTTTACACCACAGAGATGATATATTCAGAAGAATTAGTCACTTGAACTGAATGTAATTTCTCAGCAGCATTATGATGGAGGACCATCCTCTATAAAGGATTGGCACCCAGCAATATTTCAGTGAAATCGTATTTTTAAAAGTATGAAAGAGACTATAAGGGAAAGGAGGGAAAGTGAGTGAAGAAAAATTAGAGAGGAAGACAAACCAGGAGAGACTCCTAACTCTAGGAAACAAAGGGTAGTGGAAGGAGAGGTGGATGGAGAGATGGAATGATGGGCAGTCATCATTGGGTGTAATGGGCACTAAGGAGGTGATGGGCACTAAGGAGGGCACTTGATGGGATGAGCACTGGGTGTTATACTATTTGTTGGCAAATTAAATTTTAATTTTAAAAAAATTGAAAAAAGTGTGATACTATCTCATACTTTTCTTTAGCTATAATAAAGTTTGATTTAATCAAACTAAGGATAAAGAAAACTCTCAATAGTATAAAATATGTAAGGCAGTGAGTGTGTTAGCATAATGTGTTTGAACTGAAAAATGTCAGTTTTACACAAGGAGGAAAAGCTTCACTTGTCCATTTCCATATTTGGTGTACAGCCTCCCATCAGTTAAACAAGCCTCTGATACCCTTTCAACAAAATCTCTTTTCCTATAGTTAGCCTAATCCAGTTCTATTGCTTATAACCAAAAAACCCTACCTATATAGAGTAGCTGGCTATATCTTATATCTGGGTGAATCTTGTAATTTAATAAGTAGATAGCATTCATCTGGCCTCTGGTGAGAAGGAGCTAGTAGAGTTTTATGTAAGGAAGAGTGGGAATCACTGAGATACCTCACTCTTCTGCTCCCCGTAGGAAGTGAATGAATAAATATATAGGCACAGCTTCACATTGAAAAACACTCCCTCGGGCAGCCTGTGTGGCTCAGCAGTTTAGCACCACCTTCAGCCCAGGATCGAGTCCCATGTCAGGCTCCCTGCATAGAGACTGCTTTGGTCTGTCTCTGTCTCTCAAGAATAAATAAATAAAAATAAAGAAAAAGAAGAAAGAAGAAAAGAAAGAAAGAAAGAAAGAAAGAAAGAAAGAAAGAAAGAAAGAAAGAAAGGAAAGAAAGAAAAAAGAAAGAAAGAAAAAGAAAGAAAGGAAGGAAGAAAGAAAGAAAGAAAGAAAGAAAGAAAAAGAAAGAGGAAAGAAAGAAAGAAAAAAGAAAGAAAGAAAGAAGAAAGAAAGAAAGAAAGAAAGAAAGAAAGAAAGAAAGAAAGAAAGAAAGAAAAAGAAAAGAAAAAGAAAGGAAGGAAAAGAAAAACAAAGACACTCCCTCTGTTCATGGTTGAAATGAACACATTCTAAATCTCATAGTATGTGTTAAACTAGGCTATAAATTGTGAAATTAGGTTATGGTTTAAATTACTGAAGTAATTGATGGCATTTGAATGTTTATTAAGATTAAAGATACTGCCATAAGACATGATATTGAAACTGCCACTTTAGGAATCTTTAATTGATGAACTCTGTTATGTGTTCAGGACAATCCATAATACAAATAAATCCCTTACAATCAAGGTCCGTAGACTTCATAAAATGTAGAATTACTCACTAGTAGGTTGAGAAAAGAGAGCATACACCTAAGAAGAAAGAATAATCAAAGACCACTGAATCAGTTGCTTCTTTACCACCAGATGTTAAAGTATTTCCTAGGAAAATGAACATATTCTATAATCACTAAATAGTTCCATGCCTTCTATTAATTTCTTTTTAGGAAAGTTTTGAACTGATTATTAAACTATGCATGGAAATGCTTATATCACTTTAAAGGATTCTTAGGCATATATTTCATTTATAGTATGTAGATCAAGAAGAACTGGCCTGTCTGGCAGATAATGTACTTAAGTGAAGTTTAGAAGAGCAGCTTTTCTATAGCTATAAATTAATCTGCCATTATAGTTTTTGGAAACTTGCTACAGAATGCTAGATTGATAATGGTGCTATAGAACAACCTAAACTGTACGTATTATAATTGGTAAAAGCTGCTTTACTAGTACTGAAGTAGGAACTGTTACCCATTTTAGTATCTGCTAATGGACTTCTTCTTTCCTTCTATTTTTTCACAAAAATCTGGAGTTGGACATAATTATTCAAGACCCAGGGAGTTAAAAAAAAAAAAAAAAAAAAAAAAAAGACCCAGGGAGTTTTTGACTTTCTTAAATATGCGTTTAGGAAAAAAAAAATGCGTTTAGTTTTTCCAAATTTTCTTGCTCAAAAAATTGCTACTGTTTGCCTTTAGAATCATTTATTCTAAAATGTGGCAAAACTAGCAGAGCACTGGGTTTTGTATACAAGTGATGAGAAAGAACATATTTTTGTACCCTGCACTGAAATGCCATCGTAGTGGCTTGTTCATATTGCAGCCTAGATGATAGAGGCATGATATTCCATGGCCTTGAAAGAGTTATTCTGGAAAGTAAATGCTGAAGTAACTCAGAGATTGCCATTCTATCTTCCCCCAGTGAAAAATGAAATGGATCAAAGCATCTGTAAAGCAAAAACCAAAGTGATTATTCATTTCTTTCCTTGTTTAAGAAACATGCACTTTCACTGTGCTACACTTCTCTCCTCTGACCCTGATGCCAGTAATTGCAGATTCAGATTTACCACACAGAGTCTGACCCATAGCTATACCCAAAGAGCAACCACATCCAAGACACAGAAGGAAAGCCAAAAATAATGAAAGCCTCTGTATCTGAAAAGATGCTTATTTAAGATCTCAGGTAAGCCTATAGAATTGTGGACTCAGGCAATCAGACATCAATCAGACATTCAGTTTCTTTTCACTTCCTTGTATTTCTTGAAGCCCTACCAAGAAGTGCTCCAACAGAGAGCAAACAGAGATGACTGCTTCAACAGCACCTTTGCTCCACAGAATTTTCTTTTGGGTAAACAGTCTTCAGTTCCTATGTAGACTTCACTGTGTGCGGATATGTATTAGGGCTAAAACTAAAAGGCAAATTAATGATAAAACAGACTTCTGAATGCAGAGAGAAGTCACTAAATCTTACTTGCATTTACTTTAAACATTAATTAGATTAGAGAATTTATGCAGATGTAAGACATAGCTACTTACTGTATGTATATACAGTGGGTTACAAAGCAATAGAACTGGATCAGGGTAATTTTAGGAAAAGGGATTTTGTTGAAATTATCAGAGGCTTGCAGAATTGATGGGAGGCTGTATATCAGACATGGACATGGGCAAGAGAAGTAAATCACCTTTGGAAATTCAGAGGCATCCATGTTAACAATGTTGTTATAATGAAAAAATAAATAGGCCAGGGTATCATTACTAGGAGTGGACAGAACTAACCATTTTCTGTGTTGTTTCTCCACTCAGTATATAAATTTCAGAGAGGGAGCATCTGATTGGGTTGGTTTGCGTTACATACCTGCCCTTTGACTAGAGGAGGGCAAGATACCTAATTACAATCCACCATACTAAATGCAAGGGGTAAGAATTAATTCCCCAGTGGAGTTCAAGTTGCCATGAAGAAGGAGAAATAGGTGCTGGACGCCAAAAAGCAACAAATGTTCAAGACAACTACCATTTTATTCAGTGTGCATGGTTTATCAGTCACTGTGTTTCATATGCATTATCCTATTTAATCCTTAAATCAAGCCTCATAGTAAGTTATTACTTTACAGGTAAGAAAATTTAAGCTATGAGGAAGGCTAAGTAACTTGTCCAAAGTCAAACCATTAGAAAATGGCAGAATTGAGACAGAGAACAATTTTAACAGACTCCATGTTCCCTCTTGACAGATCTATGTATTATCATTGGTGATAGTATTTCCTGAGCCTCTTACGGGTTAAAAAAAAGATTTTTTTAATACTATGTGTAAATATAGATAGTATATATATAAATATATATAGTACTAGTAGTACTATGCAATGTACAAATTCTTTATTTGAATAAAGCTTTGGGAATAAATGTTATGTAAATTCAGAATGTGTAAATTTGAAATGGTTTTTTTTCTGATGCAAATTCAGGGTTTAGTTTCTGAATATGATGAATTTATCAGTGAATGACCGATGTAAGCCTGCACATCAAGCTTTATAAATAAGCATGCTATCTCTTGGTTTGTAGGAAAGAGATTAATGGAGATAAAAAGTTTAGGTAGTGACTGCCATCTGGATCAGAAAAAAATTTGCATGAAATAGAATGAACTACTACACTGATTTTTGCTGGTAGCATTCCTTTGGATCTTTTGGATCAACTTCCTTTACTGAGTTCAGTTTCCCCATCTGTAGTGAAGAAATACTAATTAATCCCATAATCCCAAGAATGTAATGATCTGATGAATGTAATATACTTTGTTTCTCAATGTTGGCTGTGTTGACCCTTTGGGCCAGGTAATTCTTTGTTTTTGGAGACAGTACAGTCCTTGTTGGATGTTCAAAATCATGCCCGGCCTCTACCTAATAGATGCCAGTAGCACTCACCCTCTAGTAGTGATAGCCAAACAACTGACTCCAAAATCACTACCAGTTTTCTCAATGACATTCTTCTGTTTACTAAAATAAGTTTCCTAAGTTATAAAGATATTTTTCCAAGGGACTTAAAAACTATTTTGAATGTTTTTCAGTTGTCTTCCTACCCTCCCACCACTTTTCTGAATTCATTTTTAGGAGACAGAAAGTGCTTATTATCACTAAACAAAATGTTTTCCTGGCCTCTTGGAGCTCTTGAAGTTCATCTCTTTATACTGTATCCAGATCTGACAATCAGCTGATACTAGTACAGCCTTATCCATTTGTCTGAAGTCGGATGCCACCCAAAAGAAACTGTGAGATTGAGATTTCTGTGCTGGAAATTTATCAGGGAGTGCCCTTAGGATCAGTATCTGCAGGGAGAAGGAAATAGGATTGGGCAAGGGAGGAGTTGCAATACAGTTGCATGAGGGCTTTAGCTAATTCTGTAGAGTCCTTGAGGCAAGGGGTCTGGATCTTTATACTCCTATAGTCTTACAATGACCAGTCACTGAATGTAGGAGTCTCTCAGGGAGAGGACATGACTTTGGCCAAGGAAACAATTCCCTGAGAGGGACTCACCTGAGCCCTGCCAGTCACCAACAATCTCAGCAACTAGGGGAATCGGTACATTAGTCCTAAAAGCAGGTACTGGGTGGTACACTAGAGTTCATCTTTTGTACCAATCAACTCCATTTCCATTACTTAATAAGTTCTTGTAACAGTTTCTTGAGGATTCTGTTTGGTTTTTTGGTCTTCCTTTGTGGGGAAACCTATTAAAGGAAAGTTGGTGTGATGAGCTGTAATCCCTGCTCTAGCCTGTCTCAGGGCCACAACTAATTTTCATCTCCCTCCTCTACTCTTTGTTCTAGATCTCTCTTACTCTTGGCTGAACTCTACTGTTTTAGGGGCTTGCTGATGAAATAAACCTGACTCCCATCCATAAAACCTCTAAGATGCTGTTGCCATGTGTTTCTTAGGCCACAGCTGTTGAACTTGTCTGTTTACATAAAGATTAGGCAAAGGAGTTCTAAGAGATGCCCTACTGGGTCACCTGGATGTCAAACATAGTTTTACACTCCCCATTGTGCAATTTCCTATCTCCTCTTTTTTGATCAGGATCAGTTACCTCTAACCTCTTTCCTGCCTACAGTTCTTGGCATGAGGAGCCCAAAGTGACCAGGTAGCAGTAAGAGCTTAAAGTTTAGTGAGACTTATTTTATGTCCTTTGGTGGAACATCATCACTGTTCTAGGAATCAGGACCTCTAAAGCCTAGGGTTTGCAGGAGTGGGAAACACAGATTCTCCATGTCAATTATTAAGAGTGATGATGGGGCGCCTGTTTGCCACAGTCAGTTAAACATCCAACTCTCAGTTTCCATTCAGGTCATGATCTCAGGAGTGTGAGATTGAGCCCCATGTCAGGCTCTGGACTCAGCGTGGAATCTGCTTAAGATTCTCTTTCTCCCTCTCCTTCTTCTGTTCCTCCCATTCGTGCTCACTTTCTCTCGCTCAAATAAATGAGTATATCTTAAATAACAAAAAAAGAATGATGATAAATACAGCCACTCTGCTACCTCTTAGCTCCTGGACCTATGAATTCTACTTCTTAGAAACACAGGTCCTTATAATGGTTGTTGACTTAGAGTGTGTTCTGTGTCCTAGAGAATGAATTACAGGATATCATCTCCAAGGTTGAGTCCTAGCTGTATCTTCCATAGACTATTCCATCATTCTCTTAGGCTTGCAGCTTCTGGGCTGTGTAGTCTGTGACAGCACCTGGACTATCTGCCATAGCAATTACGGTATTTCTACTTCATGATATGTGGACCATTGCTTTCCATTATGCTTCCAAGAGCCATCATAGCAGTGTCTTAGCTGCATTTCATATAGTCTAGCTAGGGTATTAAATCTTGTGAGAGAATGCTCCCATATCAATAATCTCCATTATCCAAACTCATATTCTATCTCCTCTTGATCCAGCACTTTCTCATATATAGTCTCCTGCTTCCTGATGGTACATGTCAACTAAGTCCTACCGTTCCTTTGAGGTATAGTCCCTTTCTTCCCTTAGCAGGGACAGCACTTCCCAGGTTGAGTTTTGACGTAACTTGATCCATGGCATTGGTCTGGGGGCCAGGTCTTGAAAAGGGAGGTATAAATCCTAGTGGTGGGATGTAAATGTGTAAATGAGTGGTGAGGGTATATGTGTCATCCTGCAAGGAAAGTAGAAGGCTATTTATTGTTTTTAAGGAGCAAGGGACTGCTCTTCTCTAGATAGAAGTTTTAAATCACAGTTTAATAGAGCTTAGTTCTGGTTAATGATGTGAATGACTTAGAGTTTTTTTAATATAATTATTTTATTGTTATTTTTTAAACATTAATATATATAGATAATCATGGTATAAATATGCATGTTATTTAAATATGCATGCTTTTTATCTGTATAAAAAGATATGTATGATAGCTAGCTAGATACTATCCAAGTGAAAATATTTGGATGACTCTTCAAGGCTGATAATAATGGGAATAAGAAGGGGAAAAACAGAAGACTCTGAAGCACAAAATTACAGAAGTTCTATTTCACATAATATGAATATAATATTTTCATGTTTCAAGGCTACTTCTAGCCCAAACTATTGGTGAAGGAGTATTATTTTCACTTAGATGTAAAAAATCTGTGTGTATTGACTCAAGAACTCTTCTCATATTTCTAGACTGCTAATAGTTTGAAAACTCCAGCAGTGTATCAGTACTTATTCCTGTACTCTTCTGAGAGTAGAGTTATAACAGCAGGGAGAGGTACCAGTATTGAAAGGAAGATTGTCATCAAGAATTGAATGTTGAAATTGAAAAGTATGGAGAAACTGGTTTTTAGATAAGAAATGAAAATAAGAAATAGTTTCCCTGAAAGCCTTTCATGTTCCCTATCCAACTTGCTAATTCTTTTCACATAATTATACTTCTAAAAATAGTTGGATAATGACTTGTTTACTAAGTTAATTTATCACGTAATTATGGGACCTCTATTATGTGCTTAATCCTTTGGCTAATATGAGAATAATTTTTCCCTAGAAGAACACAATATCTAGCCTTCTCTTCAATTTGAGGGCATGGGCAGGGGATAAAGACTTAGTATGTCTAAAGTAGGTTTCTTGATTTCTACCACCCATTCTCTGCCAGATGTTCTCCTTCAAAAGTCTTTATTATCTCAGTAAAAGGTACCGGTCACTCAAATCAAAATCCTTAAGTCCTCTTTCCACAACTTGCATAGTGTTCCAACAAAACTGAATAATAGTACACTCTGGAATGATACTGAATTCATCAATTAATCATCATCTTCCCAGTGATTCATCTCTAGACCAAGCCAGCATCATCTTTCAGAGAGTCAGATATATGTCCAAAATATTAAGTCAATTGCCATATCCACTACTGTGTCATAAGACCAAGCCACCAGCATCTTTACCAGAACTACTTGTTTCTACTTTTGTGCCACCTAACCCTGCTGCAATGCATTTTTCATACAGCAGCCAGTGATCTATCTTCTCAAAGCATAAATCTGATCATCACATTACCATGCTTGAAATCTTCCAAAGGTTTACCAAATGTTACCTCTTCAGAAAGTCCATCCCTGGCTATCTAATCACTCCATGTTTTTCTCTCTGCCGGCCATGCTCTACCACCAATGCCTTTTCTTCCCCTAGCACTTAATCAGTTGCTGAAATTATTTTATTTACTGTTTTAGATTATGTTTTCTATTTCTCTCCAAGAAGAATAGCATGCTTAAAAAGAAAAAAAAAAAAAAGGCATGTGTCCCAATGCAGACACCAGTGCCTTGATATTTTATAGTCCTTCAATAAATATCTGCTGAATAAATGAGAGTGGAGGTCACAGCAAGGTCTGAGCCTGGGGTGATTCCTCTTACTGAAATAGTTATTCTGTCCGGTAGAGTCTGAGGAAAAGCTGTACTTACTTTGTTTCTTTGTTTTTATAAAAGACCCCCTGCACTGTGTCTGCATCTCATATGTCAACTTTATGTTGAAAAAAATGTGTTGATGTAGTCTCTTGCTGTCATGATGCTGTCAGGCTTCTGTCTCCACCATAACCATGAATGTTACTTGTCACTGGCAGATGAACATGATTTTCAGCCATGAGAAAATAATAAAGGTTCTTAGTTCTAGGGTATTCTAGGATTTTTCATAATGTTTTCAATGAAATAAATTAACTTCTATTCTTTCATTTTACGGAATGGCTCTGAATGTCATTAAAAACACACATGTTTGTGACTAGATGGATTTCAGTACTTAACATCTTGTGTTAATCTTGTTTTTTAAATCACACTGCCAACCACTTCTGCCAGTTGGACCACCCATATCTGGGTTTCTGTGGTGCATTCTTTTACAAATAGGTCCTTTTTTCCAGTGGATTTTCCTACCTTTTCTACAAATACGTGTTTTCTACTTGCAAGGAAAAAGATACCACACTAAGCAACAAGTTTATGCTCCTCAATCAATTTGAAATTTTTGTCAAATTTATTTTTATTTTCATAATACGGGAAAACTCATTATATTAGTAGAAAGAATATTTTCTCTAGTTCTCAAGTCTGATTTAAGAGTGGAAGAGATGCATTCTAGTTAGATGTACAGGGAATATGGATATGTCCTCTTGGAGAATTCAAAATTAATGCCATTTCTCTTCCCAATTCCTGCATTTTCTTTTCCAATGTCATTGACTCTGTCAAGCAAGATGCGTTTAGTGAGGCCAGGTATCTGGCACTATAAAAGGTATTGTGGGATAAAGCGGCGGTTGACCAAACATAATTAATGGGACTAAGCCAGCTTGCTGACGTGTTTTTTTTTAATAAAGTTTTATTAGAACACAGCTACATCCATTTGTTTATGTATTACCTATGGCTGCTTATATCCTACAAGAACAGAGTTGAGTAATTGTGACAGAGACCATATGGTCTGAAAAGCCTGGATTATTTACTATCTGGCTCTCTACCAAAAAGTTTGCTAGCCCCTATATAAATCATGTCCCCCATTCCCATAAAGTTTATGAATTAATTGGATTTATTGTGAAAACATGGAGTAATTGGCAAATCAGTAAATACCAAATTGTATGATACTGAAGAACATAGATACCACAGAATAGTTATTGGTTGGGAAATAAATCTCATTTACAAAGGAGCTAATGATTTTAAAATGTTGAAATGTGTAGAAATTCCTTGTACTGCCTTTCCTTGATCATTCTGTGCTTTTCTTTGTCAAGTCCCAGATATGCTATGAAATTAAAAGAAATTTAAAACTTTATTAGCAAAGCTAAAGTCCTCCATAATCCCCCAAGTAGATGTGCTAGAGAAATAGCACAAGATTCTTAAGATCACAACATGCCTAACATATCACTGATCCTCAGCTATGTTTAAATAAATGAAAGAACATGCAAACTATAAAGGAAGAGAAGTTCTGTGCAAATAATAGCTAATGTTATTGAGTATTCAAAATGTGCCTCCTTCGAATGGTGTTTCTCAGCAGTAAAGAAACTGGCTTTTTTAAGATTAAATGGTAGCCAGAATGTAAACTACTCTGCTTAGTGTCTGACACATGGCACATTGTAACCGCTTAATAAGTTTTTACTGTCACTATTTAGAGGAAATTGTGTATTTTCTTTCAGACATAGTACTCATTATACTGAGGTGCATGAAAATAAGTAAAGCCCGTAAGTTAACCCTTGATTGTCTCACTCTCAAATACTAAGAAAACATCTGTATTTAGAAAATACATAACAGAGTGAGTCACAGTAGTGTAAAACCAGCTAATTCATCAGTATAGAAACGTCTTTTTTTAAATTTTGTTGCACTGATTATTAATAACTTATTAATATATTTTAAGCAGCAAGAGAAATTAGCTATAATACATGAGGTTGTACCTACTAGCTGCTTCCTTTTATAAGAACTTTTTATTTTAGTTTAACATAAACTAGAAGACCACCACTCCATGGATTTTCACAAAGAAAGCACACCTGTGTAACCAGCACTGAGGTCAAGCAGAATATTGCCAACATCTCAGCCCACCCCTTCCCATGGCTCTTTTCCATCACTACTACTCTCCCAAAGGGAACCACTCTCCTGTCATAGTCTTTACATAGCGCTCTAAATACTAATTGGGGAGATGCTAGCATGTTCTTTTAATAAGTATACAGATTCTGTTAGGCCTTTGAGAACAATCTGTCATTTTAAGTAGAGAATAGGCTTCTGACTGAAATATTTTATGCTAAATATGTAGAGTTCTTTTTACATCATCAGTAATGTGCTTTGACATGTTTAATATGAAAGCCTTCAGGGGCAGGCAATTATTTTCCTCTTCTTAAAACAGAGAGTAAAGCAGGGTTTAACTACATGAAAAAGTTCATGATTAACAACAGCAGACATAGTCAGTTGAAGTCTCACTAGGATGCCCATTAGTCAATTGTGCAAACTTAGCTAGACCTGAAGATGTAGAAGGTGAATTTGAATGACTCTCTGTTCTACCATCATCCAGTACATTCAGGTAATTTTATTTTTTTGTATTTTTCACTAATGTCTGTGAAGAAATTCATATCTCCCCTTCCTTCTCTGCTCCAAAGGCCATAGTAATATACCCTGACAGTTACTTCTGTAGTCCAAATAATGTATGAATGAATATCCAAGAAAATGCTTTGAAAGCTATCAAGTTTTCTATTTTGTAGAGTTATTTCCCCGACCTAATTTTTCTTTGTTTTACTTTATGTTGTATGTTTTTAAATGACTTAAAACAAACAAACAAAAAAGGAGGTTATTACAGTTCTTGTTCCCAAATGTTTAGTTTGGCATCTGATGCAAGGCCTCAATTGCAGGCTCAAGTGCCAGAAGCTCAGGCTGAAAACAAGAATGTGGTGGGCAGGCTTGAGATTTGAATTCAAGAGGAGTGTTTATATTTTCCCAAGAGCCTCATTAACAACCGAAGTCCTGAATGTTACTACCAACGCATTTTAACTGCCTGACTTCTCTGTTTTGTGAAGTAGAGTGTCATCTTATATATCCACGTCTTTACTTTCTCTTCCCTGTCAACTGCCTTGGAAGCTCCAAAAGAAAGGTGAACAGTAAATCCTCATCAACTGCAAAGTTGTGATTTTGTCACAGTCATGGCACATAATCACACAACGGAGTTTAAGTTTTGAATAGTTTCAAAATTAGAAACAACTGAAATGTCCATCAGTAGAGGACTGGTTAAATGAATTATGTTACAGTGGAATGCTGCACACCATTAAAAGAATATTTAATTCTTTTGTTGATATCTACATTTGTTGATATGGCTATAAAATGTCCTGAATAATAATATCACCTTGTATATTCAAATATATTTGGCTATATCTCTCTCTATATATATGTTGTCTTGGAAAATATATATAAACAAGTAAAAGACAAAAGTGATTAATTGTCTTCTCTCAGAGGTAGAATGGGAAATATGTTGCTTCCTGATTTATACTTTTTATTTAAATATGTAATATATCAATTGTGTCATAGCTTTAAGAAGAGAAAACCAATTTAAATAGATAGTTGTGTTGTTTTGTGTCTTTTTTACATGTCTAATATTTCAACCCTTTTTTTTTTCTTTTTAAAATATATTCAGAATCCTCTCCAGAGCTTTGACTGTAGGGGCATACAGGTTTGACTTGGGTGTTCTAGACAAGAATAGGCTAAAGTTTTGCTTTTCCATTTGAACCATTCCACAGTAGAAGGAAATGCTGACCAATGAAGTCAATGCCAAGATTGACAGTGGCATGAAGGTCAGAGAGTTCTTTAGCTCAGTTTCTTGCTCATTCATATGGGTCTGTTTTGTAGCTTTAATAGGATTAAAGAAACATTTACACTGAGGCTTTAGGAGAATTTTCACACTGCTTAACTCACTGAACAATATAAAGCCACAAGATTAAGGATGGGATTTATGTAAAGTCAGTAGGGTAAAATGAGTGCACCTTGTTTTCTCCTTGCTGAGAAAGCACCCCAAGACAGTGGGGACACATGCATAATATGTGTAGGCAAGGGCATGTTTCTCAGGGAAACATGTGATGTAACTTAAAGTTCTGTCTTTTTAAGACAAAAAGCAAGTCCAATCACCAGTGGTTTATTGAAAACAAGACTGATGTGGAAAATAATTTGCCTCTCAAATATTATCTTTATTTGTATTTGCTTCATCTTCCATATATTCTTCATTTTCAACTGTGCATTTCCCTGCCTTTAGAGTACCAGAAAGATTGAAGTTCTTTTTTCTGACTGCAATTCAGAGACTCATATTGCCTCTTGTAATTTAGGTGAATATTGACTTGCTTCAACAGTTATCTGAACTGGAGATAAGATTAACACCCTCGGGAAATTGACAACGCTAAGCAATAGTACCTAATTAGGACCTGTGGCAGGTTGTAGTTTTCAAAAATGACCATAGCCATGTTCCCAGTCCAACATTCTCTTGCTATATGGTCAATAAGCAGAGTCTGTTTCTCTTCATCTTGAACCTGGGGTTGAACTTTGTACCTGCCTCAACAAATTGGATCTGATGGATGTGACACTGAGTGATTTTGAGGCTAGATCAAACAAGGCAATAAGGCTTCCACCTACCCATTTTTCTCCTTTGGCATAATCTAACCATTGTGCTGTGACAAAATTCAGGCTAGCCTATTTGGAGGAACCACATGGAAAACCCACATGCAAAGGAGCTGAAACTTCCAACCTCCAGCCGGCATCAACCACCAGATGTGAGCCCTCAGATGATTCTAGCTTCTAACTTTCAGGTCTTCTAGCTGAGATCCCAAATATTATGGAGCAAAGGCAAGCTGTTAGAGTTGTACCATATTCAGATCACTAATACACAGAGTTCATGAGCATAATAAATGGTTGTTTTAGGATAATTTATTTCGCCACCATAGTAACTGGTACAGGGCCACTTCTCCACTTAGAGAAGAAGGTATCTGTAGACAAGGGCATAATTCTTTTTGAGAGATAATTTTGTATCTCCATGGTGTGGCTTGGATTTAAAGAGTAATTTTTTAAAAGCATATGTAGCTAATGTGGCAATGCACAGAGAAGAATGACCAGAGGACTGGTTATTAAAAAGTACTTGAGCAAACAGATCTTATGCATTCAGAAACCACCAAAAGTCTCCATTAGGTCCCATTAGGTGCTCCTTGTGATTCCAGGCTGTTTCAGGATTTGGAATATTATCTAGACTGATGGAGCAATCCAGAATACTGCCTTTCAGAGATTTCAACATGCCATTACCTAATTCTTCTAGTTTCAGAAGTACAAAATGGGCACTGCTAGAAAGCAGCTGGGAGCTCTCGCTGCATTAAATCTGACAAAGCTGAGAAAATGAACGGTTCTCAAAACAATTTTCAGTGATAGAAATGAAGAAGCTGGACAGAGTTTTTCATATTATCGTTTTGTTATAAATTTCAAAATGTGTATAATTTTCAAGTAATTTCATAAATTATTGTTACTAGTTCTTTTACTCCCCCATTCATCTTGATTATATCTATGTACTGTAAAGATAAAGGCACTGTGTTATACATTATTTATGGATGCAAACATCTTTTTCACATGCTATTTTATTAATTGATGACGAAAATTTAAAGAATACCATAACTAGTGTACTGAGCACTTTATAAAATAACTTGCAGTTTCTTTTACTCATTTTAAATCTCTTGTACATAGAGATACCTGGGTGGCTTAGTCAGTTAAGCATCTGATTCTTGATTTCAGTTCAGATCATGATCTCATGGTCATAAGATCAAGCCCTGCATCAGGCTCCATGCTAGGCAGGGAGTCTGCTTAAGATTCTCTCTCTCCTTCTCCCTCTGCCCCCCTCCTCTTGCCTTCTTCTCTATCTCACTCGCTCTCTCTTAATAAATAAATAAATAAATAAATAAATAAATAAATAAATCCCTTGTACATATTATTTTTGTGAAGGCAAAAATACCATTTGAGGGCAGCCCCGGTGGCTCAGCGGGGGCAGCCCCAGTGGCTCAGCAGTTTAGCGCCGTCTTCGGCCCAAGGCATGATCCTAGAGACCCAGGATCAAGTCCCATGTTGGGCTCCCTGCATGGAGCCTGCTTCTCCCTCTGCCTGTGTCTCTGCCTCTGTGTGTGTGTGTGTGTGTGTGTGTGTGTCTCTCATGCATAAATAAATAAAATCTTAAAAAAAAATATCATTTGACTGTTCAAAAATTTGAAAACAAATTTAGTAATTACCCATTCTTATTTTGTTCTTTATTCAGCAAACATTTAGTCAGTCCTTATTATGTATCAGGTACTGCTCTAGACCTTGGAGAGACAGAACTATATACATCAAGTCCCTGTTTTCCTAGGGTTTTCTTAGGGACCCTACATATTAGTGAAGCATAAGGCTGACAATAAACAAATGTGTGATATTTGAGGATGTTAAATGCCTTGGGGATCAGAGTGAAGAGCAGGTGTGCTATATTTTAGATAAAGTGCATGGAAGAGGCCTCGGTGATGAACTGATGTTGGCATTTAGGAAGAGACCTGAATGTACAGAGTGATGAAGTCACACAGTCATCTGGAAGGATATTCCACATGGAGGGAACACCAAGTACAAAGGGCTGATGTAGAAGGGCGCTTGTTTATATTTGAGAAAGGGCAAGGAAGACAGGGTGGCTGGAACCAAGTGAGCAAGGGGAAGACTGCAGGGAGATCAGAAAGATGTGCCAAAAGGAAAGTGAAAAAAAATGACTCCGTCCAAGTTACGAATATCTCTGTCAAATGCTGCTGATGTGTCCAGTAAAATGTGGACTTAAAATGAGCAGTCCTTAACTAATATAATATCAGATGAGCTCACATTGAAGGGACTTTAAAATCGTAATTTAATCTCTAACAAGGTATCAGATTTGTAATTAGTGTTTTTTAATTTTAAATATACGTATTTCAGTACAAGTTTTAAGCATAAGATATTGCTAAGATAAAAATAAGGAAACAGTGGTTAAGTATAGAAGTTTAAAGAAAGAGAAGGAATAGTGTAAAAACTCCAGATTGTTAAAGAGTACATTTGTACTTTTTTTTTAATAAATGATGTGGGATATATTTGGGATACATCTAAAAACATAACTAATTGTTCTATTTATGATGTCAAGTATAATACACTGGAAATTCCATCCTTTATAACCATGTAACTTATGATAAAAAAAAAACCTTTAGATAATGGGACGCCTGAATGGCTCAGCAGTTAAGCATCTGCCTTTGGGTCAGGGTGTGATCCCAGCATCCGGGATTGAGTCTCGCATCAGGCTCTCTGCGAGGAGCTTGCTTCTCCCCCTGCCTATGTCTCTGCCTCTCTCTGTGTGTCTGTCATTAATAAATACATAAAATCTTAAAAAAAAAAAAAAACTTTAGATAGCAACTTAAAAATGCATAAGGGGGCATACAGGACCAAAATTTTAGAGACCTCGTGCTCGCTTCAGCAGCAAATCTACTAAAATTTTAGAGACCTCTAAATCAAACCAATTTGAAAACAGTGTCACAGATTTGTAAGGTACTGATGTGTAGTTAGTTTTCTCTATTCCATGTAACATGATAAATCTCTAACCTTTATCAGCCATTAAAAAAATGGGTATCCTTGGCCATATGTGTGTCCAAGAAAGTAATATTGGGATGGGGCAGTGTAAGTTCTATTTGAAGAACTCCTTGAAGCAGTAGTCAGTAGCATTCTTTCTTTCAGCAAACTATTAAATATTGACCAAGAAGAAGATGGAATATTACTCAGCTATTAGAAATGACAAATACCCACCATTTGCTTCAACGTGGATGGAACTGGAGGGTATTATGCTGAGTGAAGTAAGTCAGTCGGAGAAGGACAAACATTATATGTTCTCATTCATTTGGGGAATATAAATAATAGTGAAAGGGAAATAAGGGAAGGGAGAAGAAATGTGTGGGAAATATCAGAAAGGGAGACAGAACGTAAAGACTGCTAACTCTGGGAAACGAACTAGGGGTGGTAGAAGGGGAGGAGGGCGGGGGGTGGGAGTGAATGGGTGACGGGCACTGGGTGTTATTCTGTATGTTAGTAAATTGAACACCAATAAAAAAATAAATTAAAAAAAATAATAATTATTATTGCCTTGCAGTATGTAATATTTGGACACCATTAATTAGTTTTGATAGCCCCAATTCCATATTTTATCTGGGAAATTATACCAATGCATTTCTTTAATATTTAGTATACATTACTTATAAGCAAAACACATGTCTACATGAAGCTTTAATCAAGTTACTTGCTTTTAATTATGGTATAATTCTACTTCAGACTATTTTCATTGAGTCTCTTTTTTGACATTCGTAGAATTGTAACTGCCTTATTCATACTCAAAATCGAACACCTGTAATCTCTTTCATTAGGAGCAAGTTTCCAACACAAGTAATCTTTATTTTTACATTAAATTTGTTCACTCTACCTTCTATTAATAGTTTGCTTCCCTGTGGGGTTGTGTACTATCTTTGAATATTTTCTTCTAAACTAATTGTTCTAGTTTGTGTCCATTTGTCAACTAATTTATGATTAATTTTTTTCAGTAAGTCACACTTAAATATTTGTTGTTGGTAACTATAGTTTTGATATTTTGATTATCTGGTAAATATATTTCTCAATTCTACTTTTCCCTTTTTTGCATTACTGAAGATTATTGAGATGTATGTAATTAAAAATTATATTGTTCTCTTTATAAGAACTTGAGAATATGGAAAATATAGCCATTAAGAGGATCTTTAATACTTATTTACTGTGCTCCCCCTCCCACTTAACTTTTTTGGATAAAATAGAGTAATGAGAATCAGATTCTACAATGTTACTTTGCTGTGATTTCTTTTTCAAACTTTTTTTGAAAGGTGTTTCCTTAGCTTTTCCAACATCTTCACTCTTTGATTAGAATGACAGAAGTATACTTTGTGGTCTTTATCACACACATATTTTGTTAACAATTTATCAAATGTTTTTATATATTCTAGGACCTGAATAGCCTTTTACTAATAGTGTTATTCATTCTTCCAAAACAACTTACTAAGGTTGATTTAAAAAGATAGCCTCCCCCCACAAATATTTTCATTAAACCTTTACTTGTACATTAGTTCAGTGTAACAGTCTGAGCTTACACTCTGAAGCCAGGGGCTTACATGTTCTAAATATGGTTTTTAATACCAATTCTCAGATACAGAATTTTTTTGATATTTTAATTTCCTCATCTGTAAAATAGAAGTGATGATCATAATTTAGTCAGTTCTTATTTTCCATTCTACTTTTGAGACTTCTTCTGAAAATACAGCTGACCCCTGAAGAATGCAGAGATTATAGGTGTTGACATTCCACACAGTTGAAAATCCACATATACCTTTTGACTTCCCAAAAACTTAATCACTGATAGCTTACTGTTGCCCTTATCAATAACATAAACAGTTGGTTAACATAGATTTCCTTGTTACGTGTACTATATAAGAGTATTATATACTCTTATAATAGTGTAAGCTAGAGAAAGGACAATGTTATTAAGAAGGGGGCACCTGGCTAGCTCAGTTGGAAGAGCATTCAACTTATCTAGGGGTCATGAGCTTGACCCCACACTGGGTATAGAGGTTACTTAAAAATAAATAAACAAACTTTAAAGAAAAAAAAGAAAATCATAAGGAAAACATTTTTGCAGTACTATACTATAAAAAATCCACATATAATTGGACCCATATATTTCAAACCCGTGTTGTTCAAGGGTCAGCTGTATGAAATTAACCTGATGAAATGAGGGAAGAAATGCTAAGTCCTAATATTAATACTTTGTGCCACTTTTTGTGCAGAGTTTTATACCAGGGACCATTGTAGGTTGTTAGCTTTTTGACCAAGGAAGCTATGTGGAATGATCATCAAATAGTGAAATAAAGTTCCCCAAGAGAAGTAAATGCCAGTCAGTTCTTTGTTTTCTGGAACTTCATCCCCACTTTTTGATGATTGCTCCACATGGTTCCTCAGTCAAAAAGAGCAGTTGTAATTTTGTTTCCTACATGTAGGGTACATGTAGAAACTGTCAATGATACTCCCAATGTCCTTTTCCTGCTGCCCTTACCTAAATAAGACTCAAATATGTCTTTTCTTAACTAGGTTTCAAAAATCCTTTAAAAATAAATACTGCTTTGGTCATTTTTACACCAATCCACGAACTAATGGACTTTTGGCAATTCCAGATTCAATGCTACATCAGAGGAAGACTTTTATGGCAGAGTGTCTAAAATCTGCGTTAGTGTGGTGGTCTTCCTCTCTTAAATATCATCCCTAACTTTTCCCAGTTTCTCAGCCAATAATAGTCCAGCCCTACTTTGGGTTCCATGCTCAGCATAGAGTGTGCTTGTCCTTCTCCCTCTGCTCCTCCCCTGATTCTCTCTCTCCAATAAGTAAATAAATTAAACCTTAAAAATACCTATATGTGTTTATACACATATATATGTACATACTATTAAAAATAATGGTGAGGGATACCTAAGTGGCTCATGTCAGGGTCCTGGGATCAAGCACCACATCAGGCTCCCTGCTCAGCGGGGAGTCTGCTTCTCACTCCCCCTCTCCCCAACTTGTGTTCTCTCTTGTTCTGCTCTCTCTCTCTCTCAAATAAATAAATCTTTAAAACAATAAAATAAAAAACTAAAAGCATGATGAACAGTAAATGAGCGTCAAATAGCGAGTGTGAAACTGATAGAGATTTAATATAAATATGTACGTATCAGAAGGTCTGTTCTGCTTATCAGAGTTAATCTGCAGAATCAGCTTGGAGTTTCCTAAGAACAAAACTATCATATTTTACATATAATATTCATAAGTTTAAATTGATTAGGAGTTTTATATTTCCAGACATCCTAAGTGAACTTGTTTGTCTAGGCAAAATTTTATTCCTATAGTTTAGAATCTATCCCCATTACATGCTTTTTCAATATTTTTAGGGTTTTTTCTTTTTTACACTTCTAGTTTGTGAATGCAAATACTCTTATGTAGCAGAGGAAAAAAAGACACTTGCCATTGAAACTTGAATATATATATGTTAAGGTGATCAATATAACCTGATCATTATGATTATTTTATTTTTAATTTTTAGCATTCATATACTCAAGCTATTACAGGAGATTTTATTTCATCAGTTGTTCTTCAGTCCCCACATTACGATGGCCAACTTGCTGGAAATTTTAGTCTCATTCACTTAATATTTTGAGCTTATCCTCAAATTCTTTAGCTCATACTCTAAAAAGTAAATTTTGGTTTCTGATTTGATGGTAGTCATGCACAGTATAAAGTTGGTATATATCTCACTGGGATCTATATTTGTCTCCTAATAAGAAAAACTAGAAATAACAGCATCAGTAAGTCCAGAGGCAAGCAATTTAGAGCTAGGACGGAAGCTTAACAAAATTATAAAATGATTCAGGATCCTTCTATTTTTGTGCTTTTTCTATCTTTAGCACTGGCTTACATTTTTAAGGCTACAGAATAGTAGCTGGAGCTCCAGTAAACACATTTGTGATGAAGGAGAAAGGAAAAATGGAAAAATTAAAGGAAAAAGAATTTGGGACAGGTGTCTGTCCCATTTTTAAGGAACTCTTCTAAGAGATCCTACCCAGCAACTTACACTCTCATGTCTTGAGCTACCCCTAGCTGGAAGGGAGTCTTGGGAGTGATGGCTTGAGGATGTTCATATCGTTCCTGGAACTAAACTGGAATTTTATTGGAGAGAGAGTTCATACGCTTTGCCATAATCCCTGACTTCTGATATCTTCTGTTTGGTGGGTGTTTAATGTTAGGTATTTTTCAGCATCTTCTATTTGAGCAGGTGCTCTTGCCATTTTTAGGCAATAATATCCAACTTTAGCTTTCTTAATTGAAAGCAAACTTCCTTTACTCGTTTACAAGGAGGATGGTGAGGGTTTTCTTACATTCCTTGATCCAGCTGGGAGGCAGCAAGGTATTTTAAGAGGACTGACTTGGTGTTTTCCCACTTGGTTTCCTCAGAAGGATAAATCTGTTTTAAAATATGCCAGACAGATGGTATTTTTTTCCTTAAGACCTCACTGATCAAGTACACATCATAAAATTTTGAATGAAGAGTAGGAGCAGTCCTGTATATTAAAAATGAGAGAAAAAAGTCTATTCACACTAACTTCCATTTAATTAAATGGTGTTTTGTTCCATTGGCTTGATTTTGAATACTGAGGATTTCCTAATGGGAATCAGTTATGCATCATGGCTGTAGCGCATCTCACACTGTGTACTTGGCCAGTTGTATTAGTAGTAATGGGGATGTGAAAGTAAGCAAATGAAGACTGTCTTAGTCTCAAAGGTAAAACTAGGTGAGATCTGTACCATACAATGCCTTTATGAATTACATTTGCCTTTTCTTTTGTTACGGACCTAGCAGGAAGTAGTCTGTTGTTTTTACATATGGTCACTGAGGTTTGTAAATTAAGGCAGTGATTTCTTATATGATGTATTTAATGTGCTAGTTTTTCTTTAAACACTTCTGTTGCATTTTCAGGGAAGTATTTGTATATTAATATAAGAGAAACTTTCCAGAACCTATTTAGAAAGAGAAGATAATTACATGGTTTAATGACTATCTGTGGGGCTTAGGCATCTTGACAGGTTTTTGCATGAGTGTATGCAATGCAAGAAACTCTTGCATGTTTTATAGCACAACAGATATTATGGCAAGGACCCGAGTCATAACTGAAGTTCTTATCTGAGAAGACAATGTGGTATTGTGATTCAGGGAATAGGTTTGGTGTCATACAGCTGGATTTGAATCCTGGCCCTGCCACTCACCCCAGTTATCAGTCTCTAAGCCTCAGTGTCCTCATTCATAGAGTTCCAAAAGAATAAAAATAACACAATACAATGTTTCCCATTGATGCCCTGCATTTAATGTAATCTCCCCACTTTGAGCCTGGGCTGGACTGAGAGGAAATGAAAAGATTATATAGCTTCTGTCTTGGGTGCTTTCTCATTCTCTTGGTGTTCTTTTGATCCCTCTCATTCTCTCTTGGATTGCTTGCTTTGGGAAGTCAGCTGCCATCACATTAGCAACTTTGCTGAGGGGCCTCACCTGAGCTCTGTTACAAATGTATATTTTGAAGCATGTCCACAGCCACTGAGGGAACTTGGAAGCAGGTTCTTGCCCAGTTGAACTTTGACTTGACTACAGCCTAGCTAAGTACTTGATTGCAACCCCTAAGTAGAGACCATGAGCCAGAGGCACTCAGTTAAGCAGAACCCAGTTCCCTTGCCCAAAACTGTGAGATGATAAATATTTGTTGTTTTTTGCTTTAAACCATTAGATTTGGGGTGATATGTTACACAATAAGAGACAACTAATACAACACATAAAGAGGTTCACCTGTGCATGGCAGGTAGCAAGCACTACCTATCGAGAATTCGTAACACTAATCTCAAAACAAGAAAAGATAATACTTAATTCCACATTACAGGGTTATCGATCATGCATTGTAAATCATCTTTAGTATATGTGTGCACAGAGCTCCCAAATAAACCTTGTGGACAGTCACTTGCCTATTTTTGTAGATTGACACATATAAGGCAAATTGTATCAGTCATCTGAGATTTTAAGATAGGATGGAGAGACAGGAACAAGAGGTCATGTAATTCTTTCTTCTGCTTCAAAATAAGATGAAATATATGTTGCTGAAGATCAAAACAAAAGAGGAGATAGAGAGTAATTAGCAGATATTATTCCTTATAGTAACACAAAAGAATTGCTAAAAATATTTAAAAAGAAGAATTGATAAAAATACAAGAGTTTGTGTTTGTTACTTAAACATTTTATTACTTAACAGTATTTGTTTAGGATCCTCATGTTTATTTAATTCACAAAAAGGTCATCCTACATATTGCAATATTTGCAGTAACCAAGTTCTTGAAAAAATATGTAGAGAAAGATTATTTCACTGTTTGGGAGCATGTAACAAATTGTATTAAAAACTTTGTGTGGAATGTCATATTAAAATCAGTTAGTCTGCCTTGCCAGAATCAATCTATCTTATATTTGAGATAAACACTCTGCTTGCCAATGAATTCTAGAAAGTAGAATATGGAACTTATTAATGGGGAAATATAACCTTATAGTTTAGAGCCCTAAGATAGAATTTCTGCATAACTACTATTACAGTTTATCTACCTTTACCTTTTTTCCAAAATTTCCCTAGATCAATGGCTTTCATTTTTTACGTTGTTTTGGAAATTTTAAGGTTTTCTTTGGAAATTGTCACAGGAGTAAAGCAGTTGTTACCAGAATCCCTCCCCCCACCCCAAATTCATTGAATTTCACATATAGAAGTTCATACCATAAAGTCTATTGCCTACCAGGCAAGTCAGAGTAAAATCTTTTTTTCTTTTTTTTTTAAATATTTACTCACTATTACAGTACATCCTTTTCTGGCCAACTGTTTTAAGATCGAATAAGGTTGTATTCCAAGGTGGTTTGCTTGCACATCAGAGTCTGGAATGCATATTGGTTTATTCTGTCCAGATGATTTAGCGAAGAGCAGAAATGAATATTCCCATTTCCCAGTGGATTCTTATGGCAGTTTGAGATAAAAAGGCAGAACTGCCCAAATATGTAGAACTTATTTTAGATGATTCAAATACAGAGAATTTACTTACCCCAAGACATCTTAAAACAAAACAAAACAAAGCAAAAAAACAATCCTTTAGTTGTGGCCAATAGAGTTTAAGTCTCTTTATACCCGTTTTTCATTTACTATAAAAGAGCATCTGTAATTCATCTTGGGCATGGTAGAAAATTACACAACTTCTTTATATGTTGACATTTTTTAACTCTATAAATAGTCAGATAGACTTGAAATACCCTTTAAAATTGAAAAGTATTCTCAAAGAGAAAAGGAGATGTGAACCTTGGATTGAAAGTCTTCATGGGTCATGAATGATGGCCTGCAAATGTTCTGCGAAAGAGGTTGGGCCTACATTTCTGAACTTCAAGGTTGAGGCAACTGGCACTGCCTTAGTTCAAACCACTGTCCTGACATTATATCGAAACTTTTAGAGTCAGAGTTATTCTAAACATGTACTTTATATAACATTATTATCCTAAAGTTGGTTCAAAGTCTCTTTCAACATGATTTAAAATAATGACATAGCTATAGTCCCAGAGAGGAGATTTCATGTCTAAACTCAAGCTTTATATACAGTATATCCCTCTTGCAATTGAATTTGCTTCTCTGAAAATATAAAGAAAAGACTATTTTAAAAGAGAAACTCTATATGGTTAGTGTACTAATAATAAAACAGATACCATAGAACCTCCCTTAATGCAACTAGTAATATTACAGAGAAGTCTATATTTCCTTAGGCTAAATTGATGAAAAGCAGAATTTGAGGATACAGAAGAAAAGTAAAGAGGGTAGTGTTTAGAGCAAAAATGTTTAAATGTTACACAATAAAAGTAATCACCACTCAAGAATAACTTGCTCTTCTTCAAGTCTATCAGCCCTTATTATGATGATTTCATAAAACATACCAGACCATTATAGTTATGTTCGCATATTAAGTTTTAAAGTCAGTCCATAATCCACTTCCTTCATGTCTATACCAGGGCTAAGAGTGGTGATGTCATTGCACCCAGAATAGTTCTCAGCACCTACTAGGGATGAGTCTTACCTATCCATTGTCAAAAACTCAGGGAGACCCTAGAACGCACTTGTTACCTAGGAGGGTTTTTCTTAAGCAAACATAAACTCAGGTTAATACATTTAAATATATTTTTAAAACTATGATTTTTAATTGTAGGAGGACATTTAAGTTTGTGAAATGCATCTCTTAACCACTCAGAGCATCAATTTTCCATAAGTATAAAATGCAGATGTTAGACTAAGAAGTCTCATAATGTCTTTCCACTAAAATTCCGATTATTCATTAAGAGGAAACTCAATCAATATAGTCTTTTTCCAATATTTGCAGTTTGTTTTCAGTCTACAGAAGTTCTCAAGAAAAATTAATATGTGGGGTATTTTCCAAAGTATGCTTTATGCACATGCACAGATAATTTCAAAGTTTAAAAAGTATGACAAGTGTTACTCTACTGTAGCCATTTTGGCAGTTAACAATGCTTATGAGCACAAAAGCTCTGAGAAGTTCTAAGGAAAAGAAACTCTTTTTAATCCTGCATTTCTCAAGCTTACTTAACTAAACAGCATTAAAAAAAAAAAAAAAAAACCAGGACATGTGCTACATAAAAATGGTGTTTTGTACATTGTGGGAAACACTCCTCCAGTATGTAAGGACCTCAACAATTTGGAAAAATCATTGTTAGTAGTTTCCTAGGCCTGCTATAACAAAGTACCACAAACTGGATGGCTTAAAACAACAGAAATTTATTTTCATAGTTCTAGAGGCTAGCAGTCTGAAATCAAGGTGTTGGGAGGGCCGCACTATCTCTGAAGCTCCAGGGCGTGAACTGTTCTATGCCCTTCTCCTAGCTTCCAATGTTGCTGGCAATCTGATGCATTCCTTCGTTAATAGCCACATCACCCCAGTCTCCACCTCCATCTTCATGTGGTATTCTTCCCCATGTCTATCTCTGTGTTTCTCTGTCTTTTATTAGGACACTAGTGAGTCAATGTAGAGGCCATCCTAATCTGGTATGACCTCATCTTACATTCTAATTATATCTGCAAAGACCCTTTTTCCAAATGAGGTGATACTCACAGATGCGGGAGTTCGGAATTAAATACATCGTTTGGAGGGACACGATTCAACCCATTACAATAGTTATCTGTCAAACCTCATATTCCCATTGCTCCTTAGCCAGATCATGTGTTACAGTGCACCAGGTCTCAATTTTCTGACCTTTCTCTCTCATCTACATTCATTCCATAAAGTCTTCTGTGCTTTAAATGTCTTTAGATACAGATGATTTCCAAATTTGATCTTGTCCTGATCTTGTCCCTGAACTTCAGTCTTATATCCAATATCTGCCATATATGATAGGAGTATACAAACTAACCCTGTCCAAAACAAAATTCTCATTTTCCTGTGGCCACCTTACTCCACTTGCAGCCCATCACCAATAAATGGCAATATTATTCTAAGAATAACCTTTTATTTCTCTCTTCCTTTCATCTACACTCCTAATCCATCAGCAGCTCCAGTTGATCCTTTCTCAGATATGTTCCCAGCCTGATGTGCTGTTAAGCTTCCACTGCCAGCAGTCTGATTAATGTTATATCTTTCCCAAACCAGAAGTCTCCCAACTGGGTTTTCCTCTTCCACTCTTGTCCCACTACCGTCTGTTGTCCCCAGAAACAAAGTGTGATGTTTTTCAAACCTTAAGTATGATCACACTCCTCTTCAAAACTCTGCAATGTCCTCCATGACCTAAAGTGTCCTACATGTTCTGGCTACTGTCTACTTCTTGATCCTTCCTCCTTCTCCCCCTTGCTCATTTTGCTCCAGTTTTATTAAATGTGTTGCCACTCCAGTCAAACCAGATCTGAACCCACATTTTGGACTTTGCTCTTGAAATTTCATCTGCCATAAAATTTCTTTCTTTCCTGATGCTTTTGTGTGGTTCCTATCCTCCCTCATTTCTTTCAGCTCTCTTCATGACCACTTTGTCCATGTGCTGTTCTCTATTCATGCTACCCCAAAAGCTTTCCCCTTGTCTTGGTGAAATGCTACTTTGTCATTTTTATAGTACTGATCTCTACCTGAAAAGTAGTTTTTGTCTCCTCAAACTATTGTATAAATTATGTAAGAACAGAGAATTGTCTGATTCACCACTGTATTTATAGCTCCTAAAATGGTGTCTGGCACATAGTAGGTGCTGGAGAAATATTGAATAAATGAGCAAATGAAAGAATGTATGAATACTCCTAAGCAGGCTTTCTCCACTACATTCAAGCTTCTTTCCTTAGTGTCTCTCGACAGTCTCTTTTTGTGACAGTCTCTTTTTGTTCTAATCTGCTTTCCTACAATTTCTAACCCATCTTCTCTTTGTCTAAGGAGACTCTCTTGATACCCTGAGCGCCTGTTCAAGTCCTGCCTTCATGAACTTTTCACTGCTATCCTCCTGCCATGATCCCTCCCTGTCTCTGATCTTCCATTGGACTCTGTCTTTACATATCAGCACCTAATTTCTCTTCAATTTTTGCATGTGTGTCTCTCCAAAAAGATTGTAAACTTCTTAAGGACAAGGATATTATAATATACTTTTTTTTGCTCAGGCCTCAGAGCAATAATGTACAAATAGTGGTAAATCTTGACTTTTTTTTTATTGATCAACTGATTGAGTAATCGATTAATTGATTGCCTCAATCTCAAATATGTAAATGAAACAACAGCATTAGCGTCTGTTGGGGAGATATATAATAAAGTCAGAAAAAGAGAGGCATTCATATCCAAATAACACCATTAAAAGGTCAGCACTATAATAAATTAAGTGACTGAAGAACTATTTCGTTTCTTATTAAAAGGTAAACAATCTTTCT
The DNA here is from genome assembly GCF_003254725.2 of Canis lupus dingo. Classification (NCBI taxonomy): domain Eukaryota; kingdom Metazoa; phylum Chordata; class Mammalia; order Carnivora; family Canidae; genus Canis; species Canis lupus. The sequence continues at coordinate 19,320,417 of NC_064269.1, read as the reverse complement.
TATCCAGTATGATGATATTAACTGGAAAATCTGTCTGAGTAATTGCAGTTTCAGATCATCATACTTGACCTTTCTTTAATGCTCATGAAAGAGCTTGTTAATGAATGTGAAAACTGAACCGATAAAACTTACTAAACTGATAACATTTGCTTATGGAATCACTTTCCCCTCAGTGAATTTTATATCCATTGTAGCTTTTTGAAAAAATTAGATCACTTTTTAAAGAATAGTTTAATATAGTGGAGGGCATATTGAGAAGTAACACTGATAAAGGTAAACTCAATACTTTCACATCTCTTTCTATATCTTGTTGGTAGAAGCCCCAAAAGATATTGAAACCACAATTAGTACTAAGTGTATTATATGTATATATATTACACATAAAATACATACATACACAAAAACAGTGTTTCAGATTTTCTGGGATGTAAACAGTGTTCTTAACAGTTCTATTAAAAAGAGCCATATTTATTTGTAATGGACTGAATTGTGCTCTTCAGACCAATAGAAGTTTACCATCCATCATATTGTATTTTGAAATGAAAACTAAGACCTAGAGGTCTTTTTCTCTTTCTTGCTACAGCATGAAATACTAATGGAAATGTAAATCTAATTCAAGGAGTTACTAGGAAGTCACGTGTTCTTTTTTGTTTCCTCCTGACCTATTAACTTTTAGCAAATCGTACCTTTTGAAATGGTTTTCAGCAGTATGCAAACTGAAGTGATGCAAAGAGGGAAGAAAGATTTAAAAGGCCGAGGTGTCTGTTTCAGAGACCTCAGAATTTCCAGGGTTTTTTTCAGCTGAAACAACAGAAAATGGAGGCGAAAACAAAACAGTTAGAGCTATAGTTTTAGGAAAAGATTGTAAACCCATACTCAGAAATGCTTGCCACCACTACTCTGGACATAATATTGTCAGGATGAAGTCATAGAGTACAAATCTTTGACTCACTTTGAAATGAAAGCCACAAATACAGCACTAAGCCCCAATTTTCAAGGGGCAAAAAGAGTTGAATTATTTTACCAAAATTCTTTTGTCTCAATAAAGGATAATAAAGTAATGCCTAATAAAACAGAAACTGTTGAAATTCAGGAACTTGCCTAAAACGTCAGCTTGATGGACTTATTTCAGAGAGAGGAATCTGCCATCTTTATAAGTGAAAAGATCTCAAGTGTTCCTCTTCACAGACATGATTTTTGTATCATGTCCAGGAAGGACTCACCAAAACTGGAAGATCAGCTCTGGGCTCTGGGATGGCCCAATTTATCTTCCTTCCCATAGGGGATCCCCATTGCTCCTTAAAGTGTTGAGTTCCCATTGATTTAATGGATCCTTGCCTTCAGAGGGTTCTGGGGTGGCATGCTGAAAGATATGAAGTGAACCTTGGAGCTGCCTAAAGCCAAAACCAGTATATCCATCATCATATAATCCATTAAGTCCACAGGCAAAAAAGAGAGAAGTGCTTGTTATGCTTAAATAAATCTTTTTGCCCTATGTATACACCTACTTTTTAAAAAATTACAGAGTATTCATTCTGAACGTTTAAATACAGATGATTATTGTCACTTAGCAACAATCACAGGTTGCATGTTAATTATGTGTGTTTGTGCAATAGGCCCTCAGAAGAAGTTTCTCCTCTAATATTCATAAATTCTAAAATATTCAAATTTTATTTTAGTGCAACTCCTGATTATTCTAGGAGGCTTCTAGAAGACTTTGAACTATTAAAGCTAACATTTATGAAACATTGTAAAACACCCTTGAAGCCCCCTCCAAAATGAATCCATGTGTCTTATCCTGCCTGACACCATCCTCTACATACAATTCCGAATACAACCATCCTCCCTGATTACATAATTTCCTTGCCTCAAAAAGAAATGTTCTATTGCTTATTGATGTTAACTCAAAAAAATACACTTTTGAATTTTGCTTGGCTTTTGTGCTATAAGAAAAAGGATATCAGACTATCTCTAGTCTGACCATTTCCCTTCTAAATTCAATTTCATTACAAATGTTCACTAATTTATATTCTCCTGAAATATTTGATGGTATGGTTGGTAATATGTTCATTAATATGTGATACATTAAGATTTATCATAAAGTTGTAGTAATTAAGCCAGCATTATATTTGTGTGGGGGTAGTTGAATTGTCTAGTAGAACAGAATAGGGAACCCAAAGACAGTTTCTGCCCTATTTGGAAACCTGATTCATGATAGAAGTAACATTGCAGATAACATATGCTTTGGCTTAACCAACTCTATAAGATGTACTAACGTAGGTATACAGAGATCTGTGTTGAAGGATGTTCATTATAGCATTGATTTAATAGCAAAAGATTAGGAGCAATCCAAATGTCTATCAATAGAATAATTTTTAAATAAATAATAAAATATCTATTTTATAAATGTATATATAATTATAAATGTACAGTGGAAAATGTATACAGCCATTTGAAAGAAAAAACAGGGAAAACTGATCCTCTCAAACACTGCAGAAGGGACTAATATGTTAGCACCCTTACTCTGGAAAGCAGCTTTGTACTATCTATCACAATTTAAAATTATGCAAATCTTATGATGTAGAAATTTCACCTATTGGAATCTGTCCAAGAGATACCCTTGAATATCTTTTGAAGGGAGTGCACTCAGGTTGTTAATTTCCTCGATGCTTCAAAAACGGGACAAAACTGGAACAAACTTACATGTCTTCATCAGTGGGGAGAGTGGCTACATAAATCGTGGAATACAGTCAAGCAATTTCTTAAAAATGAGGGAAATTTTCCAGTAATAACAGTTGAAACAAGTGATTGTGTGAACCCTCTCATAGTCAACAGTTGTAAGATCTGGACCAAATATATTTTTTTAAGATTTTATTTATTTATTCATGAGAGATAGAGAGAAAGGCAGAGACACAGGCAGAGGGAGAAGCAGGCTCCCCGCAAGGAGCCCGATGTGGGATTCAATCCCAGATCCTGGGATCACGCCCTGATGCGGCAGATGCTCAACCACTAAGCCACCCAGGCGTCTCTGGACCAAATATTTTTAAAATCCTGTCTTTACATGCTTGAAAGCATCTGAAAATTAGGTAGAAACCCCTGGGAATGGACTAGACCTGGGTAGTACACTCTTTTGTACTATTTGAATTTGGACCAAGTACAAAATTTTTAATATATATACAAATATGAATATAAATATTCATATCTCAATTTGTTTTACATGTATTAAAATAAAACTTTTAAAATTCACCTTCATCTCCTACTTTTAGATTAGGTCAAGCACATTTTTGCTTTTAGAATTAAACATGGATCTGTCATTTCCTGGTGGATTGATTGCCTAGCTTTGTTTAAGAATTTATTGATTCATGAATGCCTGAGTGGCTCAGCGGTTAAAAGTCTGCCTTCAGCTCAGGGAGTGATCCTAGAGTCCTGGGATCAAGTCCCACATCGGGCACCCTGCATGGAGCCTGCTCCTCCTTCTGCCTGTGTCTCTGCCTCTCTCTCTGTGTCTCTCATGAATAAATAAATAAAATCTTTAAAATAACATAATTTATTGATTCATTCTATCTCAGCAAATATTTTTTGAGTTTCTAACATGTGCCAAACCCCCTTCTAGATGCTGGGATACAATAGTGAGCAAGACAGACAAGATCTCTGCTCATTTGGGGTTTATATTGTAATGAACCAACTTGTTTAATAGACATGTGTAAGCCGAGGCATATATTCACCTGAAGGGATCATCTGAGAGAGGAAGGGAAAAAAAGAGGAAAAAGGATAAATAGAAATCCTATTTCTGTATGTTCACTAAAATCCCAAACTGTTAGAATTGAAAGGAGTAGTAGTAGTAGTGTTCCATTTTTTACATGAGCATTTTGCTAAATGCATTTTTATTAACTAATTTTTCAGATATTTCAACATTTTAACCTTCCAGCTTTTCAGTCATTTTGAATGAATATCAGTGGATTATAAAAGTGGAATTTAACAGAATTCTTGTTTGGACTTTTTTTTTCTTATGTTAAAGAAAGCTTATGGGAAGATTATGTCAGCTTTTGCATAAGTATGACAGGTATATACTGTGAAATGGAATTTACCTGGCTTTTTTTTTTTTTTTTTTTTGTTCCTTCATTGTTCTATAACCTATAGGCAATGTGTTGTCATTGGTTATTTTTACACCATGGGCAAGTTGACTTTTTTATTGTTTTTTTATTTCAATTCCAGTATAGTTAACATACAGTATTCTATTAGTTTCAGGTGTACAATATAGTGATTCACCAATTCTATACATTACTCATTCTCACCATGATAAATATACTCTTTAATCCCCACCATCTATTTCACCCATCCCCAATCTACCTCCCCCCTGGTAACCATCAATTTGTTCTTTATAGTTAAGAATCTGTTTCTTGGTGTGTCTCTCTGTCTCATATTTTTTTTTCCTTTTGTCCATTTGTTTCTTAAATTCCACATATGTGTCAAATCATATGGTATTTGTCTTTCCCTGACTTATTTCACTTAGCGTTCTACTCCCTAGTTCTATGCATATCATTGCAAATGGCAAGAGTTCATCGTTTTTGTGGCTGAATAATATTCCATTATTATAATATTATTATATATTATTCCATTTATATATACATACACCCACACACACACACACAAACCACATCTTTATCCATTCATTGATGGATACTTGGGCTGCTTCCACTATTTGGCTATTGTAAATAATGCTGCAATAAACATAGGGGTACATGTATCCCCTTGAATTAGTGTTTTTGTATCCTTTAGGTAAATATCCACTAGTACAATGGCTGGGTCATAGGGCAGCTCTGTTTTTAACTTTTTGAGGAATCTCCATACTGTTTTCCAGAGTGGCTGCACCAGTTTGTATTCCCACCGGCAGTGCATGAGGGTTCATTTTTCTCCACATCCTCGCCAACACCTGTTGTTTCTTATGATTTTAATTTTAGCCATTCTGACAGGTGTGCAGTGAAAACTCTTTGTGGTTTTGATTTGCATTTCCCTGATAATGAGTGATGTTGAGCACCTTTTCATGTATCTGTTGGACCCTGGGCAAATATTTTAGGGCAGAAAGGGAGTTAGAAACTATCTAGATATATTCAATAATCCTTACCATCCAAAAATTTATTTCTTATATGACTTTTATTATTAAACTTTTGTTCACTATATTAATTTGTTATTGATACATTAAAACAGTCTTTTAACTCAGTAGGAAGACCAGATCAAATAAGTTTCAACAATATCAAGTATTTCTTAAAGTACACCTGTCCCAAGAACTTTCTCTACCTTCAGTCTCAGGACATGATCTCTTTACTTTTTCTTTATTCTGCTAAACTCTATGCATGATGTAATTATACTGTATTTTTGTACTGTGTATTTCTTTTGTTTTTCACATTTGTCATATTTTTATGATCTTTGTGGGTATTTGGTCTGTATATTCATTAAGAACTGACATTTTTATATTTTTATTTTCTGAAATCACTGATCAAATTTATATTTTCCAGTAATTGAATATCAACCAATATCAATTTTAAAATTGTAATAACTATCATCTCACTTTAAATATTGTAGGCCAGAATTAGTGACTACATTGTCTCTGAATTTAAAGCACTAGTGGATTTTGTAAATCATCATCTAAAAGGTTTCTCTAGTAGACTTCAGTGGTATAATACTCCTTATCTGTCAACTAAGTATATTTTTTTTTCTCTTTTTCTCTCTCTTTAAAAAAACAAAACAAAAACAAAAACCAACAGCTTGATCAAGTCATCCGCCAAAGAAGCCTGTCCAGTTTGGAACTGTTCCTCTCTTGTGCTCAGAAACAGTTAAGTGCTTTAATAGCTACAGAACCAGTTGACATTGAATAAAGAGAACATGACAAGCTAACCCACACTGGCAATGGATAAATCATTAGACCTCTAAAATACATGCTGTGAATTATAAAGATGCTTTTGTTTTCCTTCCAAACCTTGGAGAATTGATTTCCACTTCAAGGGTAAACCAAACCAATATTTAGAAGAACTATCACGAGATCTAATTTATTTTTCTTTTGTTTTTTCCTTTATATTTACTGTCATTTTCTTAGTAGCAGTAATTGTAGTAGTAGCAGCAACAGAAAGTATGTGACCCAAAAGCCATTGAAAATTGCCACATGACCGAAAGCTAATTAAACTTCATAGCCGCTGGTGGCCTATTATACCATATTTGGCAAAAGTAGTAAATATCTTCACTTATTGCTTCACAGTGACTCTTGATAAGATTCTAGAATGTAATCGTACATTTATTTGATTTTGAGAATAGAAACAGCATGGACTTCAACATCACTTATTTATCTATGTAACTTTGATATAAAACATTGATAGGACAAAGAAACATTCTGATATTACCAGACCCCTTTTCTGTAGTGGGATCTATGTATTTTCATTGGTGGCAATTAAAAATACTGAACATTATTATATTAATTCAGCTTTGATCTGAGGTACTGCTTAAAGGGGTATGTGTGTGATATATGCTTATTTCCTGTTTCTGTTCTTCGAAGTCACTATAAATCAATAAAATCATCTTTCTTACTAATCATATCGTGAACTAAATCTCTAGACTAAATCTCTAAATCTCTATAACTTAGCCATTTTGTAGAAATTCAGGTTCAAATATAAAAGAGATAAAATCCTTTCCCAGTACTTCAGAATGTATTTAATCATGAGCAATGTACTTTAATGCAAAATCATGAGTTTTTTTAACATCAAGACTAAAATACTGTCATTGAAATGTATACAAACATTTTGTCTTGCTTTCTGAAATGCTTCTATTTCCATGGGCTTTGTACTTTTCTGGGATTTCTCAGTGTAATAAAAAGAACTCCAAAAACTCACTTGGTTATTAGTTTTCTTTTTTTAATCTTTTTAAAAAGCTAATTCTTCTTAAACAATCTTTCTTACTCAAACTTCTATATCCATGGATGATGTTTTTGATATAGATCCCCCAAACATCTAAAATAATGTTTATGAACAGTCTTTAAATGTTGATAACTACTTAATCTCCTCTTATAAATTTAAAAAAGAAATTAAACAGGCCACTTGTTTGACATGCAGCATAGTAAATAGAGGAGGAGGGCTTTTAATTTAGGAACAAGCCAGTAACACAATGTTATATCATCTTTAAAAATCATTTGGTGGGACGCCTGGGTGGCTCAGCGGTTGAGCATCTGCCTTTGGCTCAGGGCGTTGATCCCGCAATCCGGGATCAAGTCCCATGTTGGGCTCCTTGCATGGAGCCTGCTTCTCCCTCTGCCTTTTTCTCTGCCCCCCCCCCTTTCTGTGTCTCTAATGAGTAAATAAAATCTTTAAAAAATAAAAAAAATCATTTGGCACTGTGTTGTTGAATTTAAAATGATATTTTATAAGTCACTTAAATATGAGTTAGATGAAAATGAAGCATAGAAGTTCACTAGATCCAGAGAGATTAAGATGCAGAGATAGTAGAAATGTCAAGAAAATATAATGGTGTACACTCCTCTTTTACCCCCTACCACCAGATTGGCTTTTTCTTCTTCTATTTGGGGTTACAGCTTTGCTGTTGACTTAGACTAATTGTTGTCCGAAGTAATTTGAAACAAATTGATAACTGATCAATCTACAAATATTTGCAGAACACCTAGCAAGCATAACCATAAGCTCTCGGATTGCTAGAGTGCTTTTTTCCCACAGAGGTGTCCTAAGAGAATTAAATGCGTAAATACTGTGCCGTGTCTAAAGGTAAGAGTTTCTCCCAAAAATGTGAGCCCAGAGTCTCAAAGAAAAGTAGTCAATGTTTTGTGTATAAAACTTTCTTTGCCTTCTTTATGATTTTCTTACTTCTTTTTACGTAGCATTTTCTACTTTTATGTTTAGGTGACTAAGGTACTATTTTGAAAAGCCTGAGAATAAGACAGCAGTTAGATTTTTGGAACAAGAAAGCCATTTTCAAACTGTGACTCCATTTTTAATAGCATGCTTGAGGGTTCATTAATAAATAAGTTCTCCCTCCCCCCTAAATGAGTATCTTCTTTGTGCCAAGTATTCTCACATGGTATACCAATGACCCTAGAAAGTTACAATACCTAGTGAAGGAGATGATGTATCCACATTTATTAGTGGAGAGGTGTTTATTTGCCCATGATGACCAGGTGGAGTTGGGATTCAATCCCAGAGCTTTCAACATGCAGTTTTACTCTTTCTAGTACACTGGAGATACCTCTCCATGTACTAATATTCTCTCCATGAGAAGATACCTGGAACTCTTACTTCATGAACTCTCCTAACATTTTAATCTTAAGAAGAAGACTACTCTCCCTTATAAAACTATTTGGGAGTCCTGGCTCTGCCACATTCTAAGTGTGGAACATTGGACAAGTTACCTAACCAATTTGAGTCTCAGTTTTCTCTTTGTGAGGTGGAAATAGTGATTTTTATAAGCTCTTTGTGAAAATTAAATTAAGCTTTTAAAATGCTGCATAGAGTAAACCTTGCTAGTGTGGCCACCAGTTCACAATCATCCCCCTTTTCTGGGAGCTGCCCACAAAATCCAGGTGTGGTTGCCCACAAACAACTGGTTAAACATATTATCTAGCCCCTCTAACCTTGATTAACGCACAAGTGAAGACCAGACTTCACTGGGCCTCCTGTGAAGAATCATCCAGTGAGACCCTTCAACTACTACCCTGGGGAGACACATGTGAACTTCTGAGGTCAGAAGTCCCCTGATCCCTGCTTTGCCGAGTCCTGGATTCTGTGAGATACCCAAATATTCTTCCAGCATGCCAACACCACTTACTTTTTTTCCCCTAAGCTAGCCAGAGCCAGTTTCTATTCCATGCAACCAAAAGAATATTAATCAAGGCAATCCAGCACAGAGCCCAGTGCATAATCCCTGGATACTCGGCACTTGTAAATTCTTCATTTCCTCCACCATACTAATCCACATCCAAAATGGGAACACTCTTTGATTTATTTTAAGGAATGTTAAAAATATAACTGAACCAAAGCCCCTATTGTCTAACAAAGCCAAGTAAATCACAGATACCTAAAACTATGAACAAACAGTGCCCTATTTAGAAGTTCTCTGTCACTCAGAATCTGGAGTAGAGGTTTAAACTCAGCCTTGCTAAATGCTGATTCATGTTCCAATTCAAAGGAGCCTTGCTCAGTGATTGCTTTGAAATCAAAACCAGAACAATGTCCCTATGATCGGTGTTATTCTGCACTGAGTCAAGTATCTATAATTATAACTTTTTTTTTTAATCTGGCAGTTAAACTGAACAGAATCAGGAAATGCTGTCTGTTCTTTAAAGAGCAATAAAAGCAAAAGAATTATCTATTCACTTAATTAAAATATGGCATTTGCCAATTCATTCCTGAACAAGAAAAGAAAAAGCTATATGTAAAAACCTGGAAAACATTTATAAAACTCCAAAGGAAAAAGGAGAGTTGGATCAAAGCACTCAGCGCCTAGTCTTCTGTTTACATAACCGGCAAACAACTCTACCATGATTCCAAAGACTCCACTAACAAGAAGCAGAAAGCCAACGTGTTCTGAGTCCATGGGCCACTTACTTGTAGCATCACCACCAGCATCATATTAAGTGGGCAGAAACTGTATAAGAACTCCCAGCTGTGACTGCCAGAATCATTTGAAGCCAGGCAAAACTAAAACTGTTCCTTTATTTAATTGAAAAATAAAAACATTTTCATACACCTAATCTGCCACAATACAGAGCTACTTGGGCATCAGTCTTTCTCTAAAAACAGAAGGAACAACGCTGGTAAAATGTTCTTTGCTCTCCTCTAGTTTTCTGTTCTCTTTTTCTCAGAAGCATTCATTCTTCACAAGTTGATTCCCTTTAAATTTTACCCCCCACCCCCACAGTGCGCATTACGTACTGGACTTTCCCTATGCGCACTTGTACAAGTAAATAATATTTTGTGTTAATTGTCGTTTTTATTTTTTTATTTTTCAATATTTATTTGTATTTTATTATTTTTTAATATTTTTAATTCATAATTTGTGTTCTCATTTTTGTATATAACCCCTCCTCCTAAAGGGAGAACCCGAATCTGTTTTGTTCATTGTGTCTTGATGGCATTCCATGGTACCTAGCCTGTGGTGTGGACTTCTTACATAATTGTGAGTTCATAAATAATGAAATCAATTAAGTAATCGATTATTGCACTTGTAATATAATAAATCTCAATCAAGAAATCAGTCATTGCACTTGTAATATAATAAATCAACTATTTCCAAGCTAGTAGCTTCTGACTACTAATTTAAAAGATTAGCCAAAATTGCTGGATTTCTAAATGAGGATTCTGTAGGAAAGTTACCTCTCATGAAAAAGTTAAGCAGCCTTCTATGACTCAGCAAAACTTCTAAATACTCTGAAGTGAATTCTACACTTCCAAATGCTACTAGAATGACTAAATCACTATATCATAGCAACTTAAATGCTACTCAATTGGTAGAAATGTGCTACCCAAATTTAGAAGCTCTCCTAAAAGTATGAGTGGAGAACATCTGGAAAATGATGTGTGAAATAATTTCTTACGGTTCTAAGAGGTGCCTAGCTGTAAAAGTAAGAAACAGCCTTCCATTAAGAGGGCTGTAGGGTAAATATTAGACTCACTGATCCTAGTACATCTGGTTTCAGTCACAAAAAGAGAGGAAGAAGAAAGCTTGAAGAAGAGTTTGTATGCGCAGTGTTCTGTGATCAAGAGTAAAAGACTCAGAGGGCCAGTTGGAGTTGTGGTTGAGATGAGAGATGTTTGGGAGTGAGTTAGGTTAGGGAATGTCCAGAGCAATGTGGTTTGAGAGTCCTTCTGATCATGGAAGCCAAAGAATATCTGATAGATTTTTAAAAATCCACCTCTGACTCCTAATTGTGATACAAACTGGTCTTGTATTTTTAAGAAATACACAGAAATCAAGAAACAAACTCATTCAAAAGGTAGGAAAACTTGACTCAGTCCTGGCAAACATTCAGTTCTCAAAAGTCTGGGAGCTGATTTAAAAAGAAAAATCTGAAGCCACAGAATGTACAAATCACTGACTTCAACACAGCTCAGATACTGCAACAGATTATAGAAAATTCCTTGTGGCAAGATCTATAAGTAAGAATTTTGGGTTTTTGCTCTTGTGTGTTGGTACTGTTCTGTAAAATGTTAGTAACTACTGGACACTGGAAAGCCCTGCCTTCTTTGAAACATATTTTTCCTATATCCTATTTTTATCTTTATTTTCACCTGCTTTCCCTAACTGCTCAAAATGTAAATTTTTAATTTAAACTATAAAAATTTTAGACAATAATTCATTTAGTAAAATTTTAGTTGTCTCAGTGAGCTATTCTTTAAAATACATTCTATGTTATAACTTTATAGGCAGACCAATATTTATGTTCATGAGCTTTCAGGTTGCTATAGGTAAGCAACACATATTTTTCTTACACTTTTCTTGTCTCAGAAAGCAGGGAAAAAGACTTTTCTACTTTGTATCAAAAACTGGCATGTTGGTAGCAAATGAATAAAATGAAGTAAACTAGGTAGAAATATCAAATCATACTTTTTAGAAAACTCTGGTCTGTTTTTCCTAAGCAATCGAGATACATAACCAGCTAGCTACAAAGAGTAAGATTTGTTCACTTTTATATAAATGAAATTTTTTCAGAGCGTTATAGTAATCTACCTAATAAGACCCTTTGCTATGCTGGCACTTCCTCACTTGAAGAAATCTTTTGTACAGAAAGTATTTTTTTTTCCCTATTCCTTATAATTTGATATACATACTCCCATCAACCAGGTAAGGCTAAAAATTTTATATAACCCATAACACAATGTTAGATAAACCTTAAACTTAACAGGGTTGGTGCCCTCTTTGTTTTAGTCTGTCTACATGATCTCATCTGATTCCATGGCTTTTTATACTGTCTGTATGCTAACGAACACCAAATCTGAGTCTTTGGCCCAGTTCTCTGAAGTCCAGAGCCCTATATTCGGCTGCCTACTTAATATTTCCACTTGGATGTGGTACTTCACCTAGTAAAAACCAATGCTCTTCATCACCACCCCTCCTCCTCTACCACCCAGAGGTCTTTTCTCTGTCTTCTGTCATATTCCCCATCTCCACCAAGGAATATCATTTATCATCTCCCCTATCCCTTTTTCCCCCTCACTCCCTACTTCGAAGTAGTCCTGTCAGCTTTACCTGAAGATTTCTCCTGAATCCATCTACTTTTTTCCCATTCATTTCACTACTACCTCCCTGACCAAAGCCTTTATCATATCTTGCCTAGACTTTTGAAATAGTTTCCTAAGTGACCCCTTGTTTCCATTCTCGCTCCCCAATAATCACTTCTCCACATTATAGCTAATGGTCTCCTAAGACCTAAGTTTATTAAAACAACGTCTCTATGCAAAAATGCATTCATAATTTCACTTTGAATGCTAAGAACATAACATAGTAGGAATAGAATCAAGTTGTTGGTTGTGGTTGTGTCATTGGGGCAGAAATGCTAATAGGATGCGTTGCAGGTGGTAAAAGACTGAGAAGACAAGGAGAAAGTTGGTAAATGAATGGATAAGAGACCTGCAAGTCTCCGGGTATGTATGTAACCTTCTAGGAGCCAGCTGGTTCCTTTTTCACCCTCTTCTATTTGGCTTCAACCGTGACCTGCCTGCCTCTCTACTATTACTTACTGTGCAAAGCAGAGTGTCTCTTCTTGATGGTTTACTGTGGGACAGAATTCAACATTATAAATAATCCATAATTTCTTATATAACCCTATCCAGGAATTGTATTCATGAGGTGGGAAAAGTGAAAGGAGAAAAGGTACCTCTTTAATCCCCCTAGCCCTTGAGGTAATCATATACCTTTTCATATAGAATTATCTATACTACAAAAGAATATGCAGTTCCAGGCTATTCTGTGCATTTTCTGACTGAGTTCAGGTGTAGAGTTAATAGGATGTAGGTACAGGGTAATGGAAAAAAAAGCCCTGGTTTGAGGCACAGTGAACCAACATTTTCTCAGCCTTGATTAGCCTTCTAGAGAGAAGAGACAGGCTCCTCAGCCCTCATGAAAAGTTTATTTTCTCTTTTTTCTCCTTGCCATGTGGCACCGCCAATCATGCCATTGTGGTGCACACTGACAAATAACAAGGAAGGAAGCCTAAATAAGATGGGATTGGTATCATGAGGGAAGGGAAATGGCAAAATCCAAGAGATTCCAAATAGGAGCAGTAGGAAGGAAAAGAGCCATCTCGTTGCCTACTGCCTGTCTTAGGTAACAGTTTCAGCGTGTTCTTTTCTGAATAGCTGTCCTAATTGGCATATATTCAATTGACTAATAGAAACACTAGAGAGATGGAATGTGTCAGTTAACCCTTGGGCAATCAACTTTGCTTCAACAAACTGAGATCACTGTCTGGTGGCCACGCTTCATTCCTTTATGAAATCTAGAACACGGAGTACAAATTTGGAGCAATTCCATTCCCATGAAGTAAGTCAAAACACGGATGAGAGTAAAGGCACAAGATGGTCTCCAGGCTTACATTTTGTGCTGTAAGTATTTTTACAAACTTCTTAAAGAATAAGAGAAAATAAAAGGAAGCCTGTATCTTAGCATGCTCAATGACTAAGACAAATTATAATTGGATACCTTTACTGCCAATCATTTAGCAATGTTTCCTGATAGAACTTATGGAGATGGTGGAAACTGTATATTATATATGCATTGTATAATATGGTAGCTACTTGGTGTATGTGACTCGAACCCTTGGAATGTGGCTAGTGTGTCTGAGAAAATTAAATTATTTTATTTTAATTAATTTAAATTTAGATTTAGATAGCCACCTGTGACTGGTAGCTACCATATTGGAGAATATGAATCTAGAAATTCCCTTGTCAGGGAAGAAGTAATAACCAGGTTATTTCTCCTGATTTTTAACATAGTTAAATTTGTTTCCTTCCACCCTTTTTAAGATTGGGAGTACACATGTCACCAGTATAAAGGCATGTGAAGCACTCTAAGGAAAGGCATATCACCACTAAAAGGCTGGGAATCTGTGCTGTTGATATGTTATTTAATTTTATCACAAGTAAAAGTCAAGAGACCTTATTGAATAACCATTCTGACTAATGCATGAGTCTTGGAGCTAGGAACATCTAGTTTTGTGCCTGCAAATAAAAAGGGTTTATCTGATCTTTGGCCAAAATTACCCTAAAAATCAGAAACTCATCTCCTAAATTTGAGGAACTACTATGGACCCAGTCTTGGTTTGCTTTCGAGAGTGATGAGGATCAAAATGACTTTAATTTTTTAAATTAAGCACATTGAAAAGCCTCATTATTCAATTAATTTAGAATAATTCAAATTAGTCATTATTCAAAAATTGAATAATAAGAATTCAGACTTCCAAAATGGATTTCAGATTAACAACAAAAAAAAAAGGGTCTTAATTAGTTATGAGTTTTCAAAAATATTTTATTCATACCCTTTTTCCAGTCATTGAGTTTGTGGAGAAGTAGCTTCTCACTTAAAAATAATTTATTGAGTTCCTATTACGTGTCACGCGTTGTGCTAGACATATTACATCCACTTAATACTTTTAACAGTTCTTTTAAAGAAGAGGAAACTAAAGCTGACAGAGGTTCAGCAACTCACCAGTGATCACAGCTTGTAAAGCATGAAGCGGAGTTCCAACCCTGGACCACCCAGTGCCAAAGCCATGCTTTTCCAAAGGGGAGATCTTTCCTTTTGCCAGCCACATTCACCTATTTTATGTAATCTAGCCACTCAATCTGTTTGGATTCACTTTAGTAATGTATCTCCCTTGAAAGGATGCTGATGATCTTTCTCAGTACAAGCTTGAGGCACAGTCTCTTGGCAACCAGATTATGCCGAGTGGTGTATCACCAAAGCCTGCTCTAAACCCTGTGGCTTCTTGGAGTGTCCCAAGTTTATGCTGATAGGGCATAGTGGTGGGAAAATCATTTCCCTTTTAAGCCAAATTCCATTTAATTGCTATTGTTTACCTGGTGGGAAAAGACATGTTCCACAGCTCAAGCACATCAATACTGCTTAATACTCTGATGTAGTAACATTAATACAGTAACATTAGCTAGCTGATAAGAAAGCCTGGCTGGAATATAAAATCAGGAAATCAACTATTACAAGATTAGCTCACATAAATGTAGCAATAAAGGTTCTTCCAAAAAACTCATCTTCTCTCAAGTTCTAATCAATTCTCAAGGGAAATCACCAGTCCAAATCAATAACTTAATAGCATGGTGAGCATTATTATAACCTTACATTTTCAGCATAGAAAAGTAGAAATGGCTATATAATGTAATGTAATTCTGTTCTAAATCCTAGTCATAGATCACAACAGAGAGCCAAGGATGACAAGTTCCTTTCCTCAAATCTTACCTATTAATTGAAATTGATTTAGCCCACCAGTGATACTAATAGCATAAATTCCATCACATATTTAGTAATTTGGAAATACTCGATATTGTCCTCATTGCAAAACTTCACTGAGAGAAGATGTGCGTTGGTAGTTTATTCAGGATGGAGCCAGGCTATCTACTTTTAAGTCTCACATTCATCATTTGCCAGCTTAATATTTAACCTTACCATGCCTCAGTTTCCTCCATTTTAGAAACACAGTAGAACTCGATAAGGTTGTTAGAAGATTAATACATGTAAAGCCATTAAAACAATGCCTGGCCCATAATTAAGAGTTTATATTCTGTATTTGTAAAGGAAAAAAAGCACGTGGGCACCTGTGTGACTCAGTGGTTGAGCTTCTGCCTTCGGCTCAGTGTGTGATCCGGGGTTCTGGGATCCAGTTCACCATCAGGCTCCCTGCAGGAAGCCTGCTTCTCCCTCTGCCTATGTTTCTGCCAATCTCTCTCTGTGTCTTTCATGAATAAATATGTAAAATCTTAAAAAAAAAAAAAAGTGCTGTGTGTTTACATGATCTCCACTCTAAAATTTCTCATTTAAAAAAAATTTTTTTAATATTTTTGCTAATATTTTTCATAGTGATAGGTCATTTTAGCTTTTAGAAATACTTGTGTTATATTCATATTGTTAATGTTTTTTTCATATTGATAGGATGTCATTTTTTAGCTTTTAGAAATATGTGTGTCATATTGCTTCATTTGTTCTGAATGGTAGTTTTTCTCTTCTGAGAAACCATGTCTCAGTTTATTTAAAAAGTATTTATGATCTGCCATCTTTCAGCCAGATGTCTCATTAGCTTCTAAGCAGCTTAGAATTCTGCAAAACATCTTCAGAGAGGGAGCATAATAATGCTTTACTGAACGACTTTTTCTTCTGGTGGTAGCAAATATTTTGAGAATCCTAAAATGCTCTTTCCTTCAACTCTTTCCCTGAAATTTAACTGTGAACATCTGACTGCCATGCAGCCTCCAGAATTCACTGTTGTGAATGTCTCAGGTATGTTAACCTTCAACAGAGTGAGTCTCTTAATCTCAGCCCCCCTCCTCCTCTTCTTTGCCCAGTCTGCTGCATTCCTTCTACTGTGAAGAGTGGTGACAAATACTAATCTGAACTAGACCACAGTCATATGAAGTCAGATGGAGAACTTGGCCTTGTCTCAAACCTAAAGCAGAGGGGAAGGGTGGAAACTGCTGTCTTGTAAATAGCGAGCCACCCAGAGCGTAAGCCCTAAAAACATGTAAATAACACTACATCCCATATGCTTTATTTCTCAATTTTGTCATGCTACCTTTGCCAGCTAGTTTGACTGAGTATGATTTGCAATGTTATTTTATTGAACATTTTTTGACGATCTGAGCACAGTTTTGAATGTAATATTAAATCCTCTTCTGGCTTGGCAGATTGCAAAATTGCACGCTCTGTCTACACATCAAATCCTAGGTCTGGAGGGGAATTCAGACTTGACCTAGTCCAGCACATACAGAAAGTATTGCATTTGAGTTCTCCCATGGCAGACAGTATTTTAAACTATCCTAAATGATAGTCACACAAGAAGATTAAATATAATATTAAAGGTGCTTTCACAAAAAAAAGTTAAAATTAAGCTAGGCTTCCATTTCTTATAAATTCATTCGATTTCTTCTTCTCGTTCAAAAATCTGTAGCCAACTCCAATAGCTGGACCAGTTAAGTTTGATCACACTTCTGTGACTAAGGAGGAAACTGTCATAAATTATGTTAACAATTTAATTCTAAATTATTTGTGTCAGCTTTATGTGTCAGGCTTGGGATCAGTCCACTTTTTAATCCATGAAGGTTCTGGTGTTGGTAAAACGTCCCAGAGAAAACTATTCTAGAGGACTCTCAGAGAATCAGCTCAATTCGGGCCACCATTTTATAGAAACTCTGGGATGACCAGAAAGTACACTGGTACAAAACTTCAAGCTTTGATCTAACGTGAATTTAAATCATAATTACATTATAACATTTTTTTCTAAGAATTCCTTAAGGAAAAAAATGTATAGCATCAAAGGGAGGGAAAATTGCTTTAATCGAAGTCTCCATGATTGTAGACCATATATTCAGTGAAGGAATGAAAACTTACCTCAGAATAGCATTTTATCAGCTCCCCTTTGGGCCTTCTATCTTCCCAGGTTCTACTATTATTTCCATTTTTTATTTAATTATAAACAGAAAAGAGATTGCTTTAAAGTGTTAAATAGATGGCTTTTTTTTTTTTTTTTTTTCCCCACAAGAGAGACAAAGAGGCAGAGACATAGGCAGAGGGAGAAGCAAGCCCTCTGCAGGGAGCCTGATGCGGGACTTGACCTCAGGACCCCGGGGTCACACCCTGGGCCGAAGGCAGATGCTCAACCACTGAGCCACCCAGGAGCCCCAGATACATGGCATTTTTGTACTTTGTTGTTTTAAAACAAACTCACATTAAGCTTAAAGTTGGCTTTAGTTAGATTAAAAAATTCATTCAAATTGTGAAGTTCTTAATAATCATCATCTAAAATCAGTTATTCATTTATGAGTAAGGAGTTTCTTTATTTTTCTTTATGTTTCTCCCCTCTTCAAAGAAGCCTATTTCTCTGTTACATATTTCCTTGGAACACATATAAACTCTATGGTAGAGACTTCTGCTCTTATTCTACCCAATTCTCCTCTGTTTCTGGGACATAGGCTACAATCCATTTCCCTAAAGCACGGGAGTGAGGTGGAGCAGCGCTACGGTGCTAACGGGCTTCATCATAGGCTTCACAGAGGTGATGTGCACCACGTCCAGGCCAAAACGTTGAACTCCTGCCGCCCACCCAACACTGTCTTCCCATGCTGAGTGGCAGGGCCAGAGACCTAGTGTTGAGATTGTGGATCTACGTCACAGAGCTGCCACATGAAGGAGAGTTGGCTTGAAGGGTCTCCTACATCCGCAAATTATCTTAACTGAATGAGAACTAAACCTTTTTTTGTGCAAGTCACTGAGTTCTGGGAGCTTTCTATTGTTGCCTCATAACCTGGTTATCTTAATGTAAATAGACAAGATAAAACACACCTCAGGAGAAAATCTGGCCTGTTTACCCTATAACTTCCCTGAGTATCTTATCAAGCCCTATCTGGGGTCTTGTTTTTCCAAAGAAGATCACATCAGCATCAACAATTATTAATATTGATCCAGGTCTGATGTTTGTAGACACTACACAAGATAGCAGGGATATTGACATGGTGAGGATAAAACCTTTGCCTCGAGATTGCTATAAAAGTACTTCCCAGGATTGTGTTTAAGCGTTCAAAGTTGAAAAATTGTACTAAAAACTTATTCTCTTGCCAAAAAATATATGTTCATCTTAAAATGGCAGGTAGACACACACACATAGTGGGTGTATATGACATGCGTTGTCAGGCATTCGGCCTATGTGAATGGTACAGACATGCATGTATATATATATATGTACATTTGAAGCGGTAGAGGCAGAGAGAGAAAGATAAAAGCCACCACATTTTTCAGTTGATCTTTCACTAAATTCCCAAATCCAGACAGAATAAATTTATAATCAGTGCTGTTGTGGTCTCTCTGCCACTATCTCGCACAGAATAAAAAATGGCTCCCAGATCATCTGAAAATCTCATTGAATTCATTTCCAGCTAGTCTATAATTGGTAACTTTTCTTTCTTTTGAAGGATGGACTGAAGTTGTCTGAAATGAGTTAGTGCAATAAGAAAAAAAAATTGCCATTAAATTGTATTTATACGTTGCATTACATTGTTTTGGTAATTCTTTGTACTAAGTCAAGCACAGGTTCTATTAAATTACTGTGAATGCCAGAAAACTGCTAAGCAATCACATAGATGTTTCTTAGTTGCATCTGAGCCTGTCTCTGGCCTAGGTTTGACCCTGGGTGCTGACAAACATACCCTTTGTACTTTATGTAGGTGAAAACACTAATTAGTGGAAAACCTGGTCTTAGCTTTTCTTCATTTAGTTGAACAATCTAGCTCTTGAAATTATCAATACTTAATACCATCGTACTTTTTACAACTAAGGTGTTTTCATTTTACATGCATTTCATCCCTATGATACCTGCTTGGAATGGATAATGCTGTTACGCTACATATTATGACCGTAAAATTAATTAACTTCTTGAGACACATAGGAATCACATGAACAAATACCATCCAAACTCCAGTCTGTGCTCTGATGATAGACACCACATTTTTTAATATAAAAAAAAATCCTTCCTTTTGCAAATATTTTTCTTTAGAAAATATTCTTTTTTAAGCCACAAGGATTTAAAACTCCCAACTGCTCTTGGAATAGCCTACATAATCTCTAGTAGCACTTTTGGAGGAGTAGTCGGTGGATCGCCTGCATCAAAATCACCAGGGATATTTGTTAACAATGCAAATGCCTGGTTCTCTACCTAAATGTTCCAAGTCAGAATCTTCTGAAGAGGCGTCAGTAATTTTCATTTTTTACTTGTTTTCCAGATGACTCTAACACATGATAAAGTTTGAGAACTTCTACTGAAACACAATTACAATCATTATTCCTGAGCACTAGGAGAACATCTCTCGACCATGACAGAGAGGACTCTGACTTTATCAAAGCAACACTTCAATAAGCCCCTTTATGTTAACCTCTCCCCATATAACAAGAATTTGAACAGCAAATTAAGTTTAGCTAATGGTAGGAGCCAAGGAGTTGTGAATGGTAAATTAACAGCAAGAAATAATGAGAGGAATCATTTTTTTTCTTAACTTGAAGTATAATTTGAAGAAACACTGAACATAAATATACTCATGGGTTTTGTTGTTTTGTTTTGTTTTGTTTTGTTTTTTTCCCTCATGGGTTGTTTCTTAAATGACACTGAATGCTGGCTTTAGGAAATATTTTTAAAAATGTAAATTTGGAGGCTTATGCTAAGGAAGAATTTGAATACACACATGAAGATGAAGCAGGTGGCTGGTGAAGAAGTGAGGCAGGAGGTTGTCCTGGATGGATGGAAAGATGGGATAGAAGGGTGTGGAGAGCAACGTTTGAAAATAGAAAATAACCTTCACACACATTCTTTAAACCCAAGGTTAAGTGGTAGTATCCTGTTTTGCAGTTTCAAAATTTGAGTCACAAAGAAGTTCCATGAATTGCCAAAGGTCAGTCGGTTAGTCAATGGCAGAACCAACCATACTCCAGTGACTCCAAACCCACTGTTTTTTCCACCTCATTATATTGCTTTTCTTTTGTTTTAAGCCTTCCAACTAGTTTTCAGCCCATCTGAGGATATCATATCTAAGTCAATTTGAATTAATGTGGCAGGACCTTGGGTAACCACATTAGTATTTTTGAGCCTTTCTTACTGTTTTTTCCCCTTCAGAATAATTACAAACTGCTGTGTTTTAATTACGGTGACTTTTAGGATGCCCCAGATTTCTTCTAAACATTTGGTTTTTGTATTTTTCTTCCTCTATCTTTTCATTGCAAGAATTCTAAACTCTCCAGCACCCGTTCTTGAAGAAACACTGACTGATAAAGTCCATCTGAATGGCATGATGAAAAAGCACAGAAATAGACTCTACTGAATATTCAGTGTAAATGCTCTCAGGTAGCTTCCCTTGATTGAAAGCAGTGTGAAGCAATGTTCTTTTCAAAGCCAGTTGGAGACAATTTACAGGCAAGAAACAATGTGGTCTATGTAGAAACAATAATTCTGATTTCCATGTGTCATCTGTGTGTTGCACAACTCTGTAAATCATTCATAGAAACAGAAATTAGGAAAAGGAAGTAATTCTGCAATATGCTGTGATTAAAGAATCACTGAGCATCCCTTACTTGCTGATAGTTCATATCTATGTTTAGAAAGAAATATAATATAGCTGTAATGGAATGGATCCTCCTACAATACAAAAAGAAAATAGATGATTGTATTATGAAGGCAGCAGTGTCCTTTCCATAAATGACCCAAGAATCAGATTTTTCTTCCCATTAAAAGTTATCTCCCTATGGTATATTTAGTAAACAGAAGAGATTTTTTAGTTTATATTTGTTTCTGAATCATCCCTGATTGCTACTCACCTGAGATCTATATAGTTCTCCTCCCTTCTCTTTGATCTGTCACTGCCACCTTTTCAAAGGATTCCATAGAAGAAAAGATGAAAAAGTGAACCTCACTTCTCTTCATTGCTCTCTCATTTCTATATTTTTTTCTCTCTCTTTCTTTTTTGTTGAGGTATAATTGACATGTAAAAGGCTATATACATATTTAATGTATACAACTCAAAGAGTCTCGATGTAAATGTACACTCATGAAACCATCACTACCATCAAGGTCATAGACATACTCATCATTGCCCAAGGCATCCCACCTACTTTGTGATAATAATGATATCGTAATAATAATAATAATAATAATAATAATATCTTTGTTATGTAATCATCTGCTACTGTATAGTAGATCTCTAGAACTTATTTATCTTACATAATTGAAACTTTGTAGCCTTTAGTTACCACTTCCCCATATCCTCTCAGTCCCAGCCTCTGGCAGTCACCACTGTACCTCTGTTTCTATGAGTTTGACTATTTTAGGTTTTACATGTAGTGAGATTATACAGTATTTGTCTTCATGTGTCTGACTTACTTCACTTGGTGCAATGTCCTCCAGGTCTATCCATGTTGTTACAAATGGTAGGACTTCCTTCTTTTTTTAAGGCTGAATCATATTCTATTGTATGTGTATACCACATTTTCTTTACCCATTCACCTATTGATGGATATTCAGGTAGTTTCCGTATTTTGGCCATTGTGAATAATGCCACAGTGAACATAAGAGTGCAAAGCATGTCTTTGAAATCCTGATTCCAATTCTTTGAATAAAAACAAGAAGCAAGATTGCTGGGTATTGATGATAGTTCTATTTTTAATTATTTGTTTTAATTGTTTGGTCATCCACCTAATATTTCCATAGTCAAAAAAATCCCCCAAACTAAGTCTTTACAGGCAATATACTATAGCCACCCCAGTTCCTAACCTTATGTCTTGACCCCAGTTTTACTTTTCTCTCCTAAATATAAAGCCCTTCTTTATTCCTTTACTCATGGAAAGTGACACCTGCTTTCTGCAAAACTTCACTCATCCACAAGGTTTATTACCCCAGGATTCATTCACCAAATTCATTAAATTTCTTAAGGTCAAACTTATTCTTGGAACCACTAAGAATTAGAAAGTAAATACAACAAAATCTGTGAGCTGCAACAAAGGTTATGCTTAGAGTGAAATTTATAACATTAATGCATATATTAAAATAGAAGAAAGACATAAAAATCAATAGTCTATATGGCTACCATAGGAAACTAGAAAAAGAAGAGCAAGTTAAATCCAAAGTAAGCAGAAGAAAATAAATAAGAATTAGAGCAGAAAATAATGAAATTGAAAATACAAAATCAATGAAATTAAAATCAGTGAAATTAAAAGCTGATTCTTTGAAAAGATGAGTAAAATAATAAACTTCTATTCACGCTAACCAAGAAAAAGAGAGGACACAAATGACTAGTATCATAAATGTAAAAGGGGTCATAACTATAGATCCTGTGGATATTGAAAGGATGCTAAAGAAAACAAAGAACAACTCTATGTCCACAAAGTTGATAATATGGATGAAATGGACCAATTCCCTGAAAGACACGATTTGTCCAAACTGACACAAGAAGAAATGGACAATCTGAATAGGCCAATATTTAGTTAGGAATTAAATAAATAATAACTTTCCGAAACAAACAGCACCAGGTCCAGATGGGTTCATGGTGAATTCTACCAAACATTTAAGAAAGAAATTATACCAGTTCTCTGCAATCTCTTTCAGAGGATAGAAGCACAAGAAATACTTTCTAATTCATTCTAGGAGACCAGTGCTACCCTAATACCAAAACCAAATCAAGCCATTACAAGATCAATATCTCTCATAAACATAGATGCAAAATCCTCAACAAAATATTCACAAATTAAACCAAAAAAAGTTTAGAAAGAAACACACTGACCAAGTGTGATTTATCCCAAACATGCAAGACTGATTCAACATTCAAAAATCAATTAGTATAATCCTCATATTACATGCTATTGATGATATCATCATTGATCACATCAGTAGATTCAGAAAAACACTAGACAAATTTTCTACATAGAAAATCTGGAAGAATCTCCAAAAAACCTCCTGAAACTAATTAGCAATTACTGCAAGGTCATAGGATGCAATTATAATATACAAAAATAAATTGCTTTACTATATACCAGTAATGAACAAGTGGAATTTGAAATTAAAAACACAATACTGGATGCCTGGGTGGTTTAGTTGGCTAAGCATCTGCCTTCAGCTCAGGTCAGGATCTTGGGGTCCTGGGATTGAGTCCCATATCGCATTGGACTCCTTGCTCAGCGAAGAGTCTACTTCTCCCTCTGTCCCTCCCCCCAGCTTGTGCTCGTTCTCTCTCTCCTCTCTCTCTCTCTCACAAAAATACATAAATAAAATCTTTTTAAAAATAAAAACACAATACTATTTACATCAGCACCCTCTCAAAATGAAATACGTAGGTTATAAATCTAACAAATAAAAGATCTATGTGATAGGAAAACCGTAAAACTGAATAGTCAAACTATTAAATAAAAAGAGATATTTCAAGTCATGGAAGGACTCAATATTGTCAAGATGTCTATTCTTCCCAACTTGATCTATAGATTCAATACAATCCCAATTAAAATCTCAGTAGGTTATTTTATAGAAATGGATAATTCTAAAGTTTATATGGAGAAGCAAAAACTCCAGAGTAGCCAACTCAATATTGAAAGAGAAAAACATAGACAGATAGAACACTACACTACCAACTTCGAGACTCACAGGAAAGCTACAGTAACAAGACAGTGCGGTATTGATGAAAGAATAGATAAATGGATCAATGGAACAGATAAAAACCCCAGAAATGGGCCCTCATAAATACAGTCAACTGCTCTTTCACAAAGGAGCAAAGGCAATAAAATTGAAAAAAGATAGTTTTTTCATCAAATGATGCTGACACAACTGGATATACACATGCAAAAGAGAAAGTGTCTAGACACAGGCTTTATTCCCAAAACTTAATTCAAAATTAACTAAATGTAAAAATGCAAAACTATAAAACTCCTAAGAGATAGCATAGGAGAAAAATCTAGGTACACTTGGATTTCATGATGGCTTTTTAGATAAAACATCAAAGGCATGATCCAAAAAAGAAATAGTTGATAAGCAGATTTCATTAAAATAAAAAATTTCTGCTCTGTGAAAGACAATGTTAAGGGACTGAGAAGACTAGCCACAGACTGGGAGAAAATATATGCAAGGGACCTATTGAATAAAGGACCACTATCCAAAATATATAAAGAACACTTAAAACTCAATAAGAAAACAACCCATTTAAACAATGGTCTAAAGACCTTAACAGGGCAGCCCCGGTGGCGCAGCGGTTTAGCGCCGCCTGCAGCCCAGGGCGTGACCCTGGAGACCCTGGATCGAGTCCCGCGTCAGGCTCTCTCTATGATGCCTGCTTCTCCCTCTGCCTGTGTCTCTGCCTCTCTCTCTGTCTCAATGAATAAATAAATAAAATCTTAAAAAAAAAAAAAAGACCTTAACAGACACATCACCAAAGAAGGTATATTGATGGAAATAAGCAGATGGGAAGATGCTCTACCTCATGTTTTCAGAGGAATGCACAACTAGGAGATCCCACTACACATTTTTAAAATAGCCAAAATCTGGAACACTGACAATACCAAATGCTGACAAGGATGTGGAGCAGCATTCATTGTTGGTGGGAATGCAAAAATGATGCAGTCCAGTTTGGAAATTTAGTGATTTCTTACAAAGTTAAGCATACTCTTTCCAGACAGTCCAGCAGTTGTGCTCCTTGGTATTTATCCGAAGGAACTAAAAACTTATGTCCACACAGAAGCCTGCACATGGACGTTTGCATCAACTCGATTCATAATTGTAAAAACCTGGAAGCAAACAAGATGCCCTTCAGGAGGCAGGCCGGGAAGCGTCGTGCGGCCTGCAGCCCCCGCTTGGCCCTGCAGCTTGGTCTCCCCCGGCCCTAGCTCCCAGGCAACACACGAAGAAAAAGTGGCTGCACTTGCAGTACCCGTGGCCCCGTGACTGGGGCTTCTCACAGCGGCCCCAGGAAGCACCGACCGCCGTGGGCTCACAGGGCTTTTCTGGGAGAGGCAGAGACTGTAATGATTCTGACCCCACAGTTACCCAGATGGTAAGTGGAAATGTCTCTGGACACTTCGTGTAGAGTTTTTTTTCCACTATATCACACACAGGCTGTATGAGCCCACACATGGATTAACCGTGACCTGCTTCACTCTGGCTCACATATCTGGGTACAGATGAAAAAAAAAAAAATCCATGCTTTCAGTTAAACTACACTAATGACTTGGACAGTATGTGGCTAAATAAGAGTTCAGAAACTGTTAGCTTGCAGACAGGATTGGTCCTAAGGGCCCATTTTATTTGGCTCCCTGAGTATTTTCTATATATTAAAAAAAAAAAGTGTTGCAATATCTTCAGTTGGGAATATTTTTACATAAAAATCCACATTTTCAGATTCTCTTAAAAAAAACCGCATCCGGCAGCATGACAATTGGCTGAAATGGGTTTGTCATTATATTGTCCTTTCGGTTAGTGGTTTTCAAGCTCAGCGCTACTGACGTTTGGGGCTGTACAGTTCTCTGTTGCGGGCAGCTGTCCTTGCACTGTGGGATGTTTCATAGCATCCCTGTCCTGTACCCCCAGATGCCAAGAGCAGTAGCACCTTCCCACTGTGTGACAACCAGTTGTGACACTGCCACATGTACCCTGGGCAGGGGGGGGGGGGCACGTTGCCTCAGGTTGGAGGTTTGACAAACCATGCTGGAGGCATTTGAGTAGCGAACCCTGGAAAGCAGCATTCTAGAGCTGGCAAAGATGAAGTGAAACCCCCTCTAATGGTGTAGGAGACTGAAGCCCGGCCGAAGAGGTGACATAACCTGCCCAAGGGGGCATAACTAGGACAACTATGACAGCTCTAGGTTGGGCCGCAAGTCCTCTGAATCCTGGTGTGCCTTCCCCTCGACCTGCTGCCTGCCACGGCCCACTGCCTGCCAGCTCCTGCCTTCTCTCCTTACTGCTAGGATGGTCACTGGTCACTCTCCTACACATGCACCCCGATCCCTGCCGTTGTGCTTGGGTCACACGGAGCAGCTCTTCACTTAAGAGGAGCATCTCCGGGTGTAGGTGGTCCCTACTGTCCCCTCAGATAGGAAGGGGGATTTCAGAAACATTACCTTAGTCTCTGTTCCACTCATTTAACACAGGATTCTCCTCATTCCCGGCCTATTTAGATCACCAGTCTCTTCTGCATTCTTCTGAGCTCCACGTTTCCTCTAAAGCCACTTACAAAATGTGCCGCCAGAACCAAATGTTTGCCTGAAGTCATTTGTCACTCTGAAAACTCCTCTGGAATGTGGTCGTTATACAACAGTTGGATGACATTGTTTATACACTTAGAATTTGTTTCACCATCTCAGGTCTCATCCTTTTTGATAAGATCAGTTTAAGAACATATTAACGATTTCCCACAAGAGATTTTTTTTTTTAATAGAGTAAGAGATTCTTTTGATGTCAGAAAGTTCCAGACAAGGCTCACTGGACCAGGAGCCTCCAGCACGTAGGTTGTGGTTCTACCACTGTCTGAGCACATGGGCTAAGCAATCTGTAGCCCTCTCAACTAAAAAACACTGTGTTTCGGGGGCACTGGAGCAGCTCAGTTGGTTGAAGCTGGTTTCGGCTCAGGTGGGGATCACAGGGTTGTGAGATCGAGCCCCATGTCAGACTTTGCACTCAGTGTGAAATCTGCTTGAGGATTCTCTCTCTCTCTCAATCTGCCCTCTCCCTCACGTGGACACTCACACACACTCTCTCAATAAACCTTAAAAAAAAAACCCCACAGTGTTCTTTTCTTTTTATTTTATTTATTCATGAGAAACAGAGAGAGAGAGAGAGAGAGGCAGAGACACAGACAGAGAGAGAAGTAGGCTCCATGCAGGGAGCCCAACGTGGGACTCGATCCCGGGTCTCCAGGATCATGCCCTGGGCTGATGGCAGGCGCTAAACCGCTGGGCCACCCGGGCTGCCCCCACACAGTGTTCTGATGGCCACTTAGACCCTTTGAATCTCTCACATTGAATTGAATTCTTATTTTTTCATTAGAGTCCATGTGAAATTTCTCCCCTGACTCTCGTTCTAATGGTCAGACTATTTCATTTTTGACAGAGAAAGCCCCAAAGACACTTATCGTAAAATATTCCTTTACACACCCACAGGGGGATTGCTCCACAGTTTAATTTGAAATTTTTCTAGTTGTCAGTGAAATACTATCTTAGTACATAGTAGTGTGCCAAATGGGCAAGTAACTTCACTCAGGGTATGTCCTTCTTGGGTGTCCAGCTGAATGTAAGAATCATCTGAGCGTGGGATGATGCATAAATCACCCTCCTCCCATACCACTGCTATCAATTCTCCCTTCCAACATGGTAGGACGTGTCTTATGCCTTCCTATATTGTGATCTGGGTTGATGGAGCGCTACCATGTGACCCCTCTCTACTGTAGAGTCCCACTGCCATATGTATGCTTATTGTCTTGTTTCTATTCTGGATATATCTTTCTCTGGCATAGTTTCCTACTGTCTTGGCTTCCAGTCATCTTCTTTTTTCTATCTGTTCTGTTCTTAGAACTTGAAAGAAAAAGAATCCTTGCATGAAAGGTAATGATAGCAGCATGGCAGTGTGTACAAGGGACGTGGGTAACATTCCTTTGTGTAATGTTTTGGGTCGGCTCATTTATGAGGTGTGTTTGAACCAATGGAGTAGGGGAAGAAATTCCCCAGAAGCCCAGATGCATGCCAGAATTGAAGAAATGAGTTGGGCATTGGACTCCCCCAACACACACCAAATTGTGCATAGAGAACCGAAAGACAGGCCACCAGTGATAATCTGATCAGGATTGGTTGGGGCACTGGGCAGGGCTGAGGCCACCGAGAAGCCTTCACTGTCTAAAACCCAGCAGGGCCAGGAGGCCAGTGCAGTGCCTGTCCCTTTATCTCCAAACTTCAGTCATTCTTAATCAGACCCACATTTGCGAGCCTCTGTGCGAAGGCACACATACCTTTGTCTTTTGTCTCTATATCTAGAATGAAATCAAATAGACTGATTTAAATTTTTGCTTATTATTTTTTTTAATTTTTATTTATTATTTATGATAGTCACAGAGAGAGAGAGAGGCAGAGACATAGGCAGAGGGCGAAGCAGGCTCCATGCACTGGGAGCCCGACGTGGGATTCGATCCCGGGTCTCCAGGATTGCGCCCTGGGCCAAAGGCAGGCGCCAAACCGCTGCACCACCCAGGGATCCCAATTTTTGCTTATTATTAAAAAAAAAAAAGCCACCCACATTACCACCAATTGAACCTCGGCTTTGTGTCAAACATTCCACCTATATTATTTTAGCAGAAGATCACAGGAAGCTCTAAGGATGGTTGCTAGCTGCCCTTGAGTCTGTGTGCCCTTTTTCTTCGTTAGCAAGACAAGTCCTGCACTGTAGCTGGGCACGTGGCATCCCTTCCCAAGGCTCGGTCCTGTACTTTGTGGTACAGATTGCTGTGACCACATGACCATGTGCTAGCCAATGGGATGCGAGCTGAAAGAGGTACCCGACTTGCAGTTCATGCCCCAAAAGGGGGAAAGATTGTGCCCTCGCCCTTCCCTTTCTCCTTTTTTCACTGGCCAGAATGTGAAGGCAAGAGTTGGGAACAGACAGTTTAGCCCTGAGGTGAAAGATGAGTGTGGAAGATGCAAAACAGGATCCCAGGAGCCTGGTCCCAAACTGGAGAGCTGGCCTCTCAGCTCTGGACTGGCTGTGTTCAGACCATATCATGAGAGAGGAAAATCCTGCCTCTCTTAAGTCGCAGTTATTTTGACTTTTGTTACAATAGCCAGACCTGTTTTCTAATGAACACTGGCATTCATTTTTATACCCTTTGTGCAAACGAGCATCTGGACCTCAAAGAGACAAATAACTTGCCTGAAACTGCTTATAGAACAGTCCCCTCAAGCTGCTCAAATATGATACTTTCTCTTAGAATTCCTCTCTGATATGGAAATGCCAGTGAAGTCGTGCAGCTCTTCCCCCACACCAAAGGAATAGCCAAATCTGAAGGAAACGTGTTCTGGAGCATCTGCCTGGTTGAGTGGGCAAGTGTCCATTCTGTTAACTTCCATCCTGAACTCCCACCTCTTCAGAAGCTGAGTTAGTTTTGAGGTTCAGGTAACCTATATGGTAGGTCAATGAATCTTAAAAATGATCATCTCACTTAGTATTTCCTTACCAGCATTTTACACTTAAGGGCTTTTATGTGGAGTTTTACGTATTTAAAACAGAGTTATTGAGCACTAGAACAGAGATTATGTTGCAAGATATTTTGTTTGTTTATTTAACATTTTAAAATATTGTGTGTTAGTGAGATTTGGGTTGTGAGAGCCATCATGGCATCTCTGACTTGTTTTCTTTCCAGCAGTACCGAGACGCTTACTTGTGTGATGCCAAAAAATGAGATATGACAGCCAGCGTTTGCTTCAGTCTCCTCCGACAAAGAGAGGATGCATCTTCATGGTGATCTCAGCACTTCTGATGCCATTTGGAAATTTGGAAACAGCTTGACTATATTTGTGAGCCATAAGTTGATCTCAGTCATCTCCAAAGCTATTTCCGGGTTAGTCAGAATCGTAAGGGCACTTAGAGGGAGAGGCAGGAGGAGACAATTCTTTCCCTTCTGCATAGGAGTGGGAGTGACTGAGCCATGAATGCCAAAGCTGGGGATGAGAGGAAAGACCAGATGAAATGCCAAGAGAGCCAAGATAGCAAGGAGAGAGGGGTCAGAGGTCAAAACAAACAAGGATCCAACCAGGCTGGGAAGGGTTCATCCACACCACGCCAAAGCTTTTGGAGACTGGGGAAAAGGAAAGTGTTGAAAGAAAATTTAGAGAGCTTTCCTTGATATGAATATTTTACTGAATGAGAAATGAACTGGTCACAACGAGGGGTCCTTCCAACCCAGGAATACAAGGCTCAGAGGTGTGATGTTACAGGATGGCTTAGAAAGTGACAATGAGGAAGTTGCTTAACCTTCACAACGATTGGTTTTTATGGTGGAGGTTTCCAGATGTCAGGGCATTGGTTAAAAGTACTTACCTTATACCGTTTGAGGAAGATGTTTTCTTTGATGACTATTGGTGGCATTTACAAGGTAAGTTCCATGTATGCTCATAGAATAAACTAGATTGAGTTTTGCTTACTTGGCTTAAATAGTTCTGTCTTCTTAGGAGATGTTCAAGCCTGGTCTTCATTTTATTTTCTTTTAATTAAAATAAAAAATTGTTGGATGTCTATTATGTGCCAGAAAATCAAATCCTGTAGATGGTATAATTATCACCATTTCATAGCTGAGAAAAATGGTCTCAAAAAAGTTAGCCCAATGGATGTCACACAACTGATGAATAGTAAATCTGGGATTCAGACTCTGGTCTACCAAAAGTCTGTGTTCCTTCCTTCCATCACAATGACTCCAGAGCAGAAAGGCAGCCAACAGAGGGTAGGTTGTAATGAACCGGATAGAATTGACAAGGAGTCAGACCTAGACTTTGTGAAACCACACGGGGACAGGGTAACATCTAGCACAAGACTTTTAGGGGTGGGCTGTCTTCAGGAAAACACGTCGGTAAACTGCCCTGGGTATGGGCCATGAGGTCCCAAGGTCAAGGCATAGAAGATAAAGGCAATACCCAATTTCTCTACAAAGTAAGTTAGCTAGAATTTGGGACATAAGCAAGAAATTCAACAAGAGGGGAAGAGTTAAAAAGAAAAGAAGGAGCCCAGCACATGGTGGGAGGTGGAAGCACAGAGATGGCCGGGAAGCGAAGTCCTGGAGATGAGGGAGCTGAGAGGTTTAGAAGCATAGAAATGTGTAACATTTAATCCTAAACTGACCGGTTGCCTCACTGTTAACTCCAGCAGTTCCCTTAATTGTCCTTTAAAAGTTTGTCACCCACACTTGCACAACCTTGTGTTTGAGACAGGCTCAAACAGGAAAAAAGAACTGCTTCGTGCAGAGGACGAGGTGAGAGCAGAGAGGAGAACAGGCACGGACAAGAGAGGCGTCCATACATGGAGCGATTCGGCCGGAGCTGGAGGTGGCCAGGACACTTATAAACATCCTCCTGCCCACATGTCAAAGATTAACAGGGAGTCTGAAAGACTTGCTGAGTGGCTTACCTCATAAGGCATGAGAATTCAAAACAATTTCATCTAAATCTGCAAGGGCAAGTTGACTTTAGCCAACATCTGGTATATGAAAAGAAGGTATTTCTCAAAGTGCTACTCGAGGAAGTGAGTGGCCTTGGGCGGCAGTGAATTCCCCATCCTTGGTCGTGTTTAGGCAAAGGTAGTACAAACCCCAGGTGTGGTGGTGGTAGGGCAGACTCAGGTGTCAGAAGGGAGAGACTCTCCAACCTGTTGAACCCCCTCCCAACGCTGAGGGCCCTGATTCTAGGTCTATAAAGGCAACTTGAATTAAGTATCCAAGCAAACGAGTGGTATTTGGCAATGCACCGACAAAGCTCGGAGTGAAGGGGGGAGGAAGTCCACCAACGAGTTAAAAGTAAAACTGAACCATTAATATCCAGATAAAGTCGCCTGGCTATTGAGACATGCTTCTGGTTCAAGGAAGCCTTTCTCTGTGCATTCCCAGGGGTGTGGTTTACGCAGCCCAGGGTTTGCTTTTCGAGCAGGTGGATAAATGTGCCTTGTCTTGAATGGGCACTCGAGCTTCAGTGTCTGCGGAACAGGGATCTAATGTTGAGGACTTCTTCTCTTGAGATTTAGGTCTGAACCTGACCACCTTTGTCCCAGCTCATGAGGTCCAAGGGCTGGAGGCACCCAGAGGGAGTGAGAGCTCATCAGCTTCACGAGATGTGGAAGGGAAAGAGGGAAAGAAGAGGGAAAGAATCAACAATATACAGAGATAGGAACAACTAGCTCTCTTTTCTCCCCTGCCTCGCCAGGAAAAAAAAAAAAAAAAAAAAAACCCAGATGCTGCTTCAGTCCTTGACTGTTTGCAAGGACAAAGTATATACCAATGGCTAAAGGACAACTAAAAAAGATCATACAGCTGGGGAGGCGGGGGGGGGGATAAAAATCTTCCTGGATCTTCTCTCAAAATGTGCCCAGAATAGTATGTTCCTGCAATTTGGAGAAAAATACCTGAGTAAATATGATATCCTGCCAGTGCTCAAATTTTGTCTGAACCAGGGATGAAGATAGCTTGGGTACACGAAATTCATAGATAAACCATAAACTTACAAAAAGCAGACTTTATTCATTTGAATTTCAGCTTGTAAGGTATTTCTCCACCCACTCATAGTAGAAGGACCATGAGTAGTTAGAAGTCATGGGGGAGGAGGAGCGGCAAATAACTTACATCAACCACAAACTAGATTGTCAGCCCGGGAGAGTTGAGTGTAGACCTCAATAGTTTCTGATATTTGAATTAAGAATAAAAGTTCCCATATGAAGCCAGTCTAGGAAAGGCATTCTTGATAATTCTCTCAAACTCTCTCATGTGTTAGATTGCTCCACTGAGCAGGACTGAACACGCCCCTGGGGGCACCCCCACTTCAATTAGGTTCGAGAGACCAAGGAGTTCAGTTCCTGCCCCAGAGCCTCTTCCCTCTGTGGTAACTAGAAGTAAATTGACAACCTCACCTAGTAGTTCTGGAAGACTGAATCACATTTAAGTTACCTCTTGGCTTTAGAAATGATTTTATTTCATTCAACAAGCATTCTGAAGTCCTTCCTCCAATTCAGACATCGTGCTGGCTGCTTTGGAATAGCTTGGAACCTAGTGAATATGATGTTCACACAAACAAATTAAAACCCGATAAAACCACTAAAGTGCAGAGTGTACCATGTACCCAGGTGTGCCTTGGACTTTGGGAAAGGCCTCGAAACAGAAGAGGAGACTCACCTGAGCCTCTGATGATGGTTGAATGTGAGTTTATCAGCGAGAAAGAGTAAATGACATTTTGGGAGGAAGGAATAGTACCTCACAAAGAGTGAGAGATTATGACCGTGGCATAAGGAGAACAAGTAGTGTCAGGTTCAAAGTAGTACATTGTACTCTGTGGCTACGTAAGAATTTTCCTGGAAAATGAACAAATGCATGGCAAAGGTCAAGTGCTTCTCTGCGTTTGAAGTTCAGCAACTCTAGAGATACTGACTCAGAGCAAAAGGAAATAATACACCTTGACTGTTTTTGTTTTTGTTTTTGTGATACTCCAAGTGTCAAGGGACTTAGGGATTATTTTCTCTGGAATAGTCAGGGCTGCTTCATGGGTGTGTGACCTGCAACCACACAGAGTTCCATGTTTAGAAGCCTCTGGTCTTCAATAAATTGCTCTGTGGTTGCTGTCTTGAAATTCTTTGACTCATCATGGTCCAGAGGTCCCATATTTCACTGAGTCCCCCAAAATGATGTAGATGATCCTGAGAATAGGATATTTTCAGAGAATTTGAAGTAGTTCAGTATTGTTTTATATAAAATGGAAGGAAGGAGCGGTGGCTAATGAAGTTGAGCATGTAGGCAGGGGAAGAGGTTGAAAAGTCTGGAAGCCTTGTTAAGCATTTAAAATTTGCCTCTGGGAGAAGGATAGTCATGGAAGATATTGAACAGGAAAGTAACAAGAGGAGATTTAACTTCTAGATCACTCTAGTGTGATGTAGGTGAGGGAAGGGAAATGTCACAAATTTTTTCCCATTTAAAAATAATGCCTTATGGGATGCCTGGGTGGCTCAGCGGTTGAACATTTGACTTGGGTTCAGGGCGTGATCCTGGGGTTCTGGGATCAAGTCCCACATCAGATTCCCTGTGGGGAGCCTGCTTCTCCCTCAACCTATGTCTCTGCCTCTCTCCATTCCCTCATGAATAAATAAATAAAATCTTTAAAAATGAATAAATAAATAAATAAAATTAATGCCTTTCATTGTTCAAATTTCACTTATCAGGTCCAAATTTTTGATCCATGTTAAAATGGAAAAGTCCTGAGAAGAATTACTGCTATGATTAGTGTACATTTTTGGGGTAAATTAAGATAGCAAGATCTGTGAGCACCTTAGAGAACTTGAGGTAGCAAAGAGCAGATGGAAAATAGGAAGCTGAGGGTTCTGTTTGGAGATGGGGGCCATAGAGAGGCTGAGCCTTTAGGGGAAAGCTTAGGCTTGTTTTTTTTCATTTTGCACAAGACCAGCCAGATCCACATGAAAGATTTTTTCCTTTAAAATTGCTTTCAGCACTCCCTGCCCAGAGTCCTTTAGTGCAGTGGTTCTCAAAGTGTGGTTCCCCGGAAAGCAGCATCAATGTCATTTTTAGAAACGCATTCTCTGCCCTCCATTTCAGATACACTGACTCTACAACTGTGGAGGGGAGACCCCACAATCCACTGCCACCAGCCCTCCAGGTGGCCCTCGTGCAGCTGAGAACTATTGCATCATTAGAAGTCATCTATGTCCCTAGAAAAGGAGGGAAAAAAAGTAGACATGCTTGTCTGGTATTAGAATGGATAAGCAAATGTGATTCTAATGCCAAGAAGAAATTCAGGCTTTGTCCTAAACATGCTTTTAATGGAACTATATTCAGTGAGTGATGTAAGATATATATGATATATACGATAGCAGTGTCTTTGTAGGTGATGATTCCATAGTTCAAGAATGACTTTAAAAGGTCATATTTTATTAAACAGACTCTGAATCATGATGCTGGAGCTGACAATGGTATTTACCAAAGCAAGATAAAGATGATTCTTTTTTTCCCCCTATGCAAGTACGATTGTTTTATGGGAAGCATGTTTCACTTGTACCATCATCTTCCAGAGGATAATCTCTGCTGATAGTGCTGGAATAGTTCATTTCTTGGGGCCTTACATTGGTAGGATCACGGCTATGTTAATACGTGTCCAAAAGTTGCTTTCGTTTACATAGTCTATAATATTTCTGAAATGGAGTCTAAGTTGCTGTTAATACCAGCATTTCTCAGATTCTTTCCATTGTCTTCCATGAGTAATCCAATATACATGGAAGGAAAAAGAGTAAACACTTTTGTGATAATCCAAATCTTTCCAATGGAATTTTAAACAATCTGACAGTTCAGTCTTGTTAAAAAGTGATATAAAATAAATGCTTCTTAGCAAACAATTGTCCAGTAAGTATTATAATTCTGTCTCATATTCTCACAGTGGATTGTTTTCTGAGTCTTTCAGTGGAATTCTTTCAAATTAGAGCTCAATGATCTTCTTTATATTTTATCCAAGGTTTGAAACACATGAACCTGTCTCTACTTACTCAAACAATGGCCTCTATTATGGTGTCTTTTTCTTTAAATCCAAATATTATATTCAGCATTTTAGGAATTCCCTATTCCAAATACAGGCAATTAAATTGTCTATAAGTTACTCAGAGCCTTAGAAAATGAAATGAAATAGGAGTTTGTACTTTGAAATGAGTTCAAAAATGTGTACCATTTGTCAATGCTAGTCTCTGTCAAATAGTCCTTATTATCTTCTGGTTCTGCTGTTAACAGACGAAATAATCTGACACAGACTTCTCTAACAAAAATATTTCCTTCTAGGAGAAGCCTGGCCTTTCTCAGTAATCAGGAATCAAATTCTTGACCTTGAAGATGGGAGAAAGAACAGAATGCTTCTTGGTACCACTATCAGCTGGATGAAATTTGAAAACATCCCCCAGGATAAAAAGGGGGACATGCACGGATATTTGTACTGCTTTTACCAATATCTAGGATGAACTTGGAGCCAGTAGGCTGGTACTCCAGAGAAAGAGAAAACCAAGTCGGGAGCTTTGGAAACACACGCCTGAGGCCAGGGCTCAGATGCAAGGGTCATCAGGCATCAGGACTCTGAGTTGAGACCAGAATGAAGAGTGGTCAGTATCACTTTCAATGACTGTTTACCAAACCACCTTTGTATTCACCCTTTTAATTTAGGGTCCCCAAAGTATGGTCCTGTTCTTATGCTCTCATAAACTTCAGTAAAACCAGGAAGTAAACAAGTGTTTATTGAACCGACTTACAGGAAGGAATGAAAGAATGGTGGTCTCCTTAATCATTTCAGGAAATTTGAATATTAACCTAAATGAATTTCTAAGTAGTAGAGGCAATGAGAAGAAAATGTTTGGGAGCAAGAGCCTCTTTCTAAAAGCAAAGAGACTAGGGTCATAAACTCATCTCTTTTCTCCCCGACTTCCTCCTCCACCTCCCTCCACATAATATCCTTCTTGGTGGCAGGTATAGGACATCCATCTGTGCTATTTTCCTCCTCCATCAGGTTCTTGCCTGGTGCCTGGAACCCACACTGCTCTGTCTTCCTCCATTAGTAAGAACAAGGAAATTGCCTACCGAACAACAGTTCTACTTAGATATCCTAGAGGGACTATAAATGCCATCTGAAAAAATCACTCCCTACACCCATACCTGCTGAAGGACCTCTGTTATCATGGTATCATTGCCCACTTGGCCAAGTGAAGAGTTTGGAGATACTTGGTTCCCTAGGTGGTACTTGAGCTACCATGAATACCATGAAGGTTTGCGTAGGAGTTTGTATGCAGTGTGAAGCGTGGGGGGAAGAGGTGTTTTGGAAAACAGAGATTGTGTCTCAATGATAGTGACAATGTTTCCATACTGAAGCACCGTAATGCATGTGGATGATTCAGAAACAGAATAAGGTTGTGCCAGACAGACACGAAGCCCGGAAGCACCATGGTTCCTTTCTCCTATAAAACACAGTCCAACAAGCAAACCAAAAGTAATTGGAACCAATCCATATTTTTCCTCAGTTTCTCAGGAGATGGTCAAAGGTGGGCTGGCATAGATGAAGTATGTTTTCATGCCCAAGAAAAGTAGCAACCTGTTGCACAAATCCATTCTCCCCTTATTCACCATGCTTCACACTCATCGCTCCCTAATATCTTCTAAAATCCTCCCAACTCTCAACTCCCAACTTCAATTCTCATTCTCTTTCCCATATAAATCTTGCAGCTTCTCCAGATTACCCCCAGCTATTAACTTACACCAAACTTCATAATAAGGCCCAGGTGGGGATCCCTGGGTGGCGCAGTGGTTTGGCGCCTGCCTTTGGCCCAGGGCGTGATCCTGGAGACCCGGGATCGAATCCCACGTCGGGCTCCCGGTGCATGGAGCCTGCTTCTCCCTCTGTGTCTCTGCCTCTCTCTCTCTCTCTCTGTGACTATCATAAATAAATAAATAAAAATTAAAAAAAAAATAAGGCCCAGGTGAATGTGTGCGTCTGCGTTGGTAGGGAGCCTCTCCTGGAGTGACGGAAATGGGCTGATTCATTCACTTTGTCTCTGCCTGCCACGCTCCTCCTCCAGCTATCTGCATGACTTTCTTAAAAACCCCACTACCGAAAACACACAAACAAAAAAGCCGAAGAAGAAAAAGAAAGCCAAACTTGAAAATAAAAAGGTGAGTAGTTTGTCTTTTCAGCGTGCTTTAGGTACCTTGTTTAATAGGCTCCCACAAGGGTGGTTTAGGGAAATGTACTCTATTTGGCTCACTGTTTACTAGTGATTAAAAGGCCTAGAGGTAGTGAAGTTTCTCGTTAGTTTGTAGATTTTCTTCCAGGAGACACCAAATAATCTCTGTCTGTTAGAGAATTTCCAAGAATAGAGTTTATATCAAATATAGTAGGACTTTAACCAGATTTGTCTCTAATCTAACATTTTTTTCTTAGTTGAGCATTCCGTTATTAAACTTCCTGTGAACACTGGATTTTTGAATTCCCTTTAAACCAGTCTTAACATTTTATTGATCCTTTACTAACTACCAAGCAGAATGAATTTTTGACATGTGTTCAGTTTCTATTTATATGAGAGTTGCTTTCTGACTTTTTGAAAATTACACTTTAACAACTCTCATGGAACCCTAACTTCCTTCAGATGCCTGCTCAAATGCCGCTTTCCTGTGGAGGCTTTCCTCGACCACGCAATGGAAAATAAGACCTTGTGTAGATACTCAGCATTTCCTAGCTCCCTTCCTTTGCTTCCCTATAGTATTTATGTCCATTTGATATTTTATTTTGATTTTTCTTTTGTCTTTAGCCACTAGAATGGAAGCTCTGTGAATTTAGGGACTCTACAGCCCACTCCCTGATCAATAACTGGCAAATAGGGATCCCTGGGTGGCGCAGCGGTTTGGCGCCTGCCTTTGGCCCAGGGCGCGGTCCTGGAGACCCGGGATCGAATCCCACATTGGGCTCCCGGTGCATGGAGCCTGCTTCTCCCTCTGCCTGTGTCTCTGCCTCTCTCTCTCTCTCTCTCTCTGTGTGCCTATCATAAATAAATAAAAGTTTAAAAAAAAAATAACTGGCAAATAATGAGTACTCAATGAACAGTGCCTGAATGAATGAATATACTACTATCAGGCCTCCCTGCTACTCAAAGACTAATTACATTGTGTACAGCCACCCTTATCAACCCTACACTTGGAATTATGGTGTAATAGTAAAAGTACTGAAGTTGTATTTATTTTTCTGTCTCCATTGAGTGATTTCTGGGCCCTTTCATGAGACAGATACCTTTGCAAGTTTAGTTTTCATCTGTTAATGGGAGCAGTAACACAGGTGAGAGGCCATCGATAACCTCGCCTGGTGCACTTGAACTTAGTAAAGACCAACATAAAGGCCAATGTAAGTGGCATTATCACTGTTGTCGCATTGCTTCTCTGTTAGTAGTGAGTGTCTAGGATGACAGCTTTCAGGCACTAGGAAGTCTTCCAGAGGCTTCAAGACTAATACTCAACCTGAAAACATCTTCCTCTTACCTGGACAGCACTTCCTGGGAAAACACATTTTTCAGGTAGTTTTACTTCAGTACCAGTGGGCTTTTCTCCTCGTAGAGCATGTGAATAAGAAAAGGAACTAACTTATGAAGTATTTTACCATTTTGCCTAAATAAGGGACAGGAGAACGCACCAGGAAGTCTCAGAGCCAAACTGAGCTCAGATGTAAGATACATCTCAGCAACAGCTCTGAGGAAAGCATCTCCTTAAAATACAGATTTGTACCGCTTCGACGTCAGAAAAACTTTTTCCAAAACAGTTTTATTTTCCCCTGCTCAACAGCTAGAAATTTCTTAGGAGTGAGTGTCTTCCCTAAAACAACAAACCGTCCTCTTTTAGCTCTGTGCCCTCAGAGAAAATAAGACGACCTCAGAGATTTGAGTTTCCAAAGCCTCAGCACTTGCAGACAGTAAGCAGAATAGCAGGAGACTTCGCCCACGGTCACGATCTGGTGGTACAGTGGGAAATCTGTTTTTGGAAGCTAAAATCAATGGGAAATCCTTGAGCTGGGAGACTCTGAGGTTTAGCAGCTTAGATAGCAGAGCTGGTAATATGCGGACGAAGAGAACCGAAGAAAGCCCTGT
The DNA here is from genome assembly GCF_003254725.2 of Canis lupus dingo. NCBI lineage: Eukaryota > Metazoa > Chordata > Mammalia > Carnivora > Canidae > Canis > Canis lupus. The sequence goes on along the minus strand of NC_064269.1, from coordinate 19,280,297 downwards.
GTCAGGGAGCACTTCTACTGTAACTACATTAGGAACAGTCTCCTGATGCTAAGCCTAGGGGGTCTCTATCCAAGTTCAACAGAAATTATAAGAATCCTCCAATCACTTCTCAGAAGAGCAGAGAGCATCTTCCATGCAAGAATCAGAAAGTGGGGTGGCCTGGAGCCTCTTCTAGAGAAAGGTTAGAAGTTACCAGGCATTCAAATCAGTTCACCTCAGCAGGAAGACCCTAAGAATGCTTTCCGGCTCTCCTCTGGATCCTCCCTCTAAATTCCTTATCAACTATCTCCACTTCCCCAGGTCAAGTCAAAGATCTCAGCAAGCAGGAAATATCCTTTTTCTTACTATGAAACAAAACCAAAAGACTGGTTCATGTGTGGTTACCCTTTTAGTATCTTAGTGTAGGTAGGCTCATGCTGCAGAGTATGCTCTTCTCAGAAGAATTGGAAACTTCTCTTCGGTAGGTGACAGCAAACCTACTTGAAAATTACTTCTCCTGTCAAAATAACACTGATGGTAATAGTTCCTGTCATAGAGAGAGCATGGGCCATGGAGTCAAATGCATTCCTGACTCCACTGCTTACTATTTGTCCGTTTCCTAAGCCAGTTACTTGACCGCTGTGTGCTTTAGTTTGCTCAACTGAAAGTGGAGATCGACAAGGAAAATAATAACAGCAAACAATTTCAGTTGTTTCCTAGGTGCTAAACTTTAGTCCAGTGTTTTGCCTTCATTAACTAATTTTACACCTTTAACCTTATGAGGCAGGTGCCTTTGTTAGGTGACTCCTGAGTCTCCTGCACTCTCTTGAAAGCCAAAGACTCTCGATACCTGTGAAGGACGACAATGTGCTTCATGGGCACTATCTCATTTAGTCCTCAGAGCACCCTTATGGGGAAGGCACTCTTCTCTGATCCATTTTACACTTGAGAAAACTGAGGTGCAGGGAAGTTAAGTAACTTACCCAAAGACTCAGTAATGGTGCTGGGAATCATAGTCAGACTCTAAACGCCTTGCTCTTCAATATTATGCATCATGATATTTGTTCCCCTAGAACTCCCCCATTTGTTAAAGGGGAATGAAACCAACTCAAATCATATGTTTGTGAATGGGAAACTTGAACTTTTTTTAAAAAAGGATGGCTGAAGATCTGCCTTCAGTGCTTGCATCAAAATAAACAGAACTGATAGACACAATCAAAATCTCTGGCTTTAATTTTGTTGTTGTTGGGTTTTTTTCCCCTTTGGTACAAGATTTTATGATGAAGTTTCCATGAGAAAAGGGATCCTGTGGTCATGTAAAATAATCAACAAAAGGAATGTAGGAAAGGGTACTGGTAAGCCATATGAGGAAATCACTAACAAGATGTTTGTCTCCATACTGACATGAAATTACCCAAACGTATGATTTCACAATCTACAGGATGGCAACAAACTGCCCCCAGAGGGCGCCAAAGTGATCTCTCTCTCTCTCTCTCTCTCTCTCTCTCTCTCTCTTTTTAAATCTAAGTCTGTAGATCTGATCTGGACCTCCTGCATCTCAGAGGGTTTCTGGATGGTCCTCAAAAAGCCCCTCAGGGCCTTCCTCTGGTTTGGGGTGTGGGCCACGGTCACCCAGAAAGCTAAATGCAGCCGCTGGGTGATAAAAGCCCTGCGGTAAACTGACTTCTAGCTAACCACAGGGCAGCAGAGAGCGTTGAATGCAACCACAAAGTGGTTTGCTGGCACAGAACTTTCCCAACCTTTGGAACGAGATACCAGGGGATGTTGTTTAGTCCCCATCTTGGAAATCTTTCTCTTGGCGAGAGGAAAATTCTGATATCCATCAGTCTGAAATCAGCTGGGCATAGCCTTAGGTGGAGGCAGGGGGGCAAGCATGTTGTCTGTGGGAACTCATAACCTCAAAACCAATGGTCTTAATGGAGCTGCTTATGCAGTTAGTTATGAAACAGGCAGGCATATGGATGCCGGCGGGGATTGACAAACTGCATGGAGACTACCAGACCTCTTTGCAATAGGACATTTGTTTTTCTAAAAATGTTGAGAGAAATTATATTTTAATGCAGAACTAGGAGTCCTGGGTGAGCTTCCATCATCTTCAGGTATGCAAGAAGCCCCTAACATGCCTGACATGGACTCCAACAGATGCCCTTTGTTCAGGTCACAATGTTGAGACTCAACAGAACCACTGGCCTCTTGCAATCAGGCTGACGCTTTGGGAGCCCTGTTCTGAAGAAATTGAGATTGACAGTGTTAAGACCTTGAGTTTTTTTCTTTAGAATATCGCCACTGCTTATTCTTTAGCCCTGCCTTTGAGCTAGAAATTGATGTACTTGGCTGATGGGACTAAATTACGTGAAAGAATGGCTTTCATCATATTGCTCAATTTAGGGATTTCTTTCATTTCAAAGGCAAGGTTAATTACCTCTAGAAAATGTTAAGCAATTATCCACTAATAATAACAGGGAAGATGCTCCTGGAGCAGCCAACTCAAGGTAGAGGGGGGATTTGTGAGGAAGGCAAGAGACTTAGATTTGAATTAATGATGAAAAATGAAAACTATGTTAAGCTTTTAAAGACTTTAATGGGGAGAGACAAGACTGTTGCCTTAGCCCTTCAGCAGCCTTGGCCGTCAGTTTCTTCCATTTTTATTCCCCCTGGACTCAGAGGAAAGGCCTCTTTAGCGAATTTGGTTTTTGCCTGTAACCACTTATAACCTAGTGGAGGTGACTCAAGTCTTTGGTAATCGGTGGAATATAACAAAGGTGTGAGCTCCTGGGTAAAGCTAAAAAAGAATCTAGTCTGGGGCTTTTTAGTTGCATCCAGGGATGTCCTATTTCTCTGCATATTAAAGTACTCACAGTTCAGAGTCTTGCTCTTAGAGTTCAGGGATGAGTGATGCCTTCCAAAAGCCTGTACCCTTCTGCAGGCCAACACACACACATAAACACACACACACACACACACAGAGTGCTATTCTATCTCTCCCTCTCATGCTCAATTTCAAGTCACTGAAAAATGAGAAAGGTTCTAAAAAAATTCTCTGCATTTTGCTCAGCTCAAAATCCTGTGGCAGGTGGATATAAAAAGCACAACAATTGACACTGTTCTTTCTTTGATTTTTTTTAGTTCAAGAAGTAAGGCTGTTGTTTGTGTACAGGAGCTTGTTAACACATGCTAGACTTTGTCCTTGCTGTGGAGACAGTTCTCACGCAGCCCTAGGATTCCTTGGCACCTTCGGAGGAAAGCAGGTCAGTAGGTACAAGGAGATGCTTCAAAGAGTGGGCCCGAAGCTGGTGCTGAATAGGGGGGCGGGGGGCGATGAGATGCTTTTCTATCTCATTAGAGCTGCCTCAGCGCAGAGGATACCTCTTCTAAAAGCAAGCCTAGCAGGAGGCTGTACACTGTTCAAAAAAATCCTGTCACCACATGAATGCATTTCAGTTCCTTTCTTTCCAAAAAGAGTAATTCCCTGATTTCACGGGCTAACCATAAGATGATCTTAGAACCCCCAAATTACAGCTCTTTAACATTTCAGTATTAAACTCATATGTGCTTAGGCCTAAATATGATAAAGTTTACAGGAATTGATCTTGAAACTGAAGCTCAGAGTTTTAAGGATTCCGCAAGGGAGAAAATTATTTAGTTGATGGGAGAAAATTATTTATTTGCAATTATGAACACTGAGAAATCTGGGTTCTCATTTCTGATAGTTAACAGCCACCATCATAATGTGGTGCCTATTTTGGACAGCTTAGGACTTACTGGTAAAGCCTACCTTTGAACATTGAAAGTAAAGAAAAATATGTCATGCAACATATCTGCCAGGTAATACAAGAAGAAATAGAAAACTTTCTAGACACAGAGAGAAATTAGTTAAATTCATTTTACAGAAACCGCACAATCTAAACAGACTTGTTTTCCTTCTTTTTCTTCTGTGAAGTTCCAAGGGTACTTTGTCAACTACGCAAAGCTCCGTTTCCAACCTTCGCTTTTTTTTTTTTTTTTAAACCACATTCTAGCCTTTTCACAGCTTTGAATCTACCTGTTCCTGTTTATTTCCAGGTATGAAATATCACTGAATGTTCACTATGAGAGCTGGGAAGAACAGTCAGAAACTCTTAGTCCCATCCTTCCTTTTATAAACAAAGAAACAGAGACTTTGAGAAGTGGAGAACTTTTATAAGTTCCCACAGCTCATTAATGACAAAACTGGGATGCAAATCCAGACTTCCTGACTCCCAGCACCCCAGAGTCTAGAGTCGGGATCCGGATAGTACATACGACATGAGATCCTCCCCAAGATGTGACAAGCCACTGCAAGACTCCAGGCAGAACGTACAAAAGGCAGCCACAAAGAAAGGGAGGAAGATTTTAGATCTTTGGGACACTGCCTCTTTGCTTCCTCTAAATATTAACTCTCTGACACAAAGCCCCATGATTCCGACCCAAGAAATCACCCTGATGCTTCAGATATTGAGCTAGGAGTGTTCTTATGTCCACACGAGATGCCATGGGAGTTACATTTATACCTAATATAAGTAGATACTAAGCCCAACATAAAATCTTTAAAGGCAAATGTCTTGAAGCATCACAATCTAGACTTGGCCTGTGCTTATAAAGGAATGAAGGTTTGATGACTATAGTGTGCTCATTCATTCATTCATCTCCTCATTGATTCATTCAATGGACCTTATCGAGTACCTTGTCCATGACAGGAGCTACAGTGGTGATCAGGATAGGCATGGCCCTGGCTCCCTCAGCACTTACAATTTCCTGGGTGCAACAGACGTTGAACAAGTATTTAGAGTAAATTATGGAGGAACACACCACAGAACTTCACCAGGAACCAAGTGACCAGATTGATATTCTAACTCAGTAGGTTTTGATGAGGGTAGTTTGGAAAGTGATGGAGACATTTGGGGTTATAATGCTAGAGGGAAGCTCCTAGCCTTTAGGTACCAGGAAGCAAGGCTGCTGAGTGTCTTGTATTTTGTTGTCCAGCCCCTCAATACAGGGAATTTCTCCTACATCCTCTGTGACCTCTAAGTCCTTGTTGGACATTCACAAAGGTGAAAAACCTGCCGAATTACCCAAGTCTGGACTCGACCTTCACTTACAGGTCTACATGAAGTATATTTGTGTAGCTTAAACAGATATGGAATGTTCAAGGAATGAATCCATGCAGAAGATGACATCATGTTTTGTTCAGAACTTACGAGCACCATCTGCAATTTCAGAAAAGCATGCCACTGATAGAAATGCTGCCAATAAAACACAACTCTATCGGGTTACATTTAGAGCTACCTTAGGAAGGTGGAGCAAGTGGGTGCATCAAAATTCATTTTAAAATATAAATTATTTTTTTATTACTCCGTTATATTAGGACAATGGATTAACTCTAGCTTATTTTACCTGTGATTTTCATTCCTGGCTGGTTTGCAAAGGAAAGTGAACAAGATCTCAAGGACCAGGCAGAGAATTGTACTGTTTCTTCTCTCTAGTGTCTGCGAATGCCTTTGATAGTGTCCCTCAGCTGACAGTTTTTGTGGCTCCCCCTACAGAATTGGGCAGGACAGAGGTGCTTTCAGGTCTTCTCTTTTCCTGTTTCAATGACTCTGGCTTGAGAAGATGAGAGATTGAGGAGAAACCCAGACACGTGAAGGGGTATAGGTGTGACGGCCTACGTCTATGTGATTTTTGGCTGCACAATCTGGAAAGCATATATCCATCTAGATTTTTGTTTCCTGGAACACAGCACTCAGAGAATTTTTGTAACCTGTGTATGTGCCATCCAGGAGCTTAGAGCCACAAGAAAGAGTTCAGATGCCAGATAGTGGCAGTGAATGCAGAGAGACCCAGGAGCCCACAAGCACAGAACATCAGCCTTTTATCCAGTTCTACCTATGACTTCACTTTTCTGGCTGAGGCAGCGCAGGAGAGAGTCCGAATCAATGATGGGCAGACGTACTGCACCGTGGACTGCACGATGTTTAGAGAGCTTTAGTGTCCCTGGGAATTTGGCATCCTCAGCCACCGTGATGCTCTCAGGCCCTTTCTGATAACCTCATATTTCCTAACCTCCCGCAAAACAAGGGTGTTGCAATGCAGGTTTTTGTAGCTGGCCAGCAAATAACTTTCTCTATAGATGGAAAGAGATAACAAGACCCTGTTGACTTCATTTTATGCCTGTTGCTGCACAAATTCAGCCACTTGATAGGTTGGACAAGCAAGACAGAACAGGATCCGGGGAAGACAGGCATTGATAAAAGCAGTAGCCCTGGAAGACGGCTGCCCTGGAAGCTTCAACTACACGTGAACGTAGGACAGACTTGGCCCATGAGGAAGGACCCCCTGATGTCTACAGTAGCTTATAGTTATCAAGCCACCAGTTTGCCTTCTTAAAGAAGTCTGACTGAAGAACTAGACTCACCTTAGATGACGGTTTGTTGGGGCACCTGGGTGGCTCAGTGGGTTAAGTGACTGCCTTCCACTCAGGTCATGATCCAGCATCCTTGAGACCTGCATCAGGCTCCCTGCTCCCTGGGGAGTCTGCTTCTCCCACTGCCCCTCACCCAACTCATGCTCTCTCAAATAAATAAATAACATCTTAAAAAAATAAGAGGTGGCATTGTTGTTTTGTTTTGTTTTTAACCTTTGCGATCTTGACTCTCCAGAACTGAATGAGGCCCCTCTGGTTGGAGTCTGCGATTTGAGCATTTTTAAAACGGTGTTAGTGGGACTCCTATCTCTATTCTTAAAGGAAACCTATAGCATGACTGCAGTTGGGATTTTTCACTCTGGGGAGGTAGCCCCTGCGTGTGAGGTCAGCTCTCCTGGTAGTGGGGATGAGATGACCAACTTGTTTTGCCAAGGCCTCCAAATTGTCTCAAATGGCAACTAATTTTAGTTGAAATGGACTTCATCCAAATTTGAACCAGGGACCGAGAGGAGCAAGGCTCCGTATCCCATTACCAGAGCTATCCAGATTCTCCATAATACTGTATATTAAATCCTTATAATAAGCTGCTTTGTGAGTCTTGGTGCCGGTTCAGTATTTTCATTGCAGTGATTACCCTATGGTCTGCTGGCCAGCTGAAGCTAGAGTCCTCTTTCCCTTGATACGGTTCCATAACATCTCTCATCGGCCCAGTGAAACTTGTTGTTAAGGGCAGAGCTAATCTATTGCAGCCTGCCCGGCTGCATCATGCCAAGAAACTTGGTGTGTTTCTGTCAGCTATTTCTGTGAGGACAGTTCACTTCTTTGGAAGAGTTTTCGCTCCATCGAGTCAGTGAACAATCCAGCCGCAAAGAATAGCTCTTGCAAACAGCCTCCCCGGCCCATCCTGAAGCGAGGGCCTCTTACCCACACTGACAAAATGAAGGCATTATCTCATATACTGGGTTTTAATACCTGTATGCACATCTGTGTGCCCCAAAGGGAGTTTGGGGGAACTTCTAAAAGATGTACCAGGAATGACATATCCTTGAGTGACATGGTTTGCTAATTCCAACTCCACATCCACTGCCCGCCCACCACTCCAGCTCCTTGTTGGTAGCTTATGACTTGGCGAGGTGCTGGCAATAGAGAGGGGACTAAGGCCATTCCAGGCGAGGAGGAGGACACAGTGTCAATGAAGCTGCACCTTTGTGTGATCTATGAGGCGGAGCCAAAAAAAGTCAACAAAACCAACCAGTTTGAAGAGGGCCCAGCAGAGCTTGCTTTGAAGGCTAGGGCTGGGGAAGTAAACCCATTTGTCAGCAGTGGGGCAACAGGAGTATTCCAGACAAGGGGCATGTAGTGAAGTCCTCTCACCTGGCCCGAGTGACCTGGACCCTGGAAGGACACCTCTGAGTCCACCTGTCCCCGTGCACCTGCCCTCCATCTGGCTTGCCCCTCACCCTTGCATTTCTCTAGCAGCTCATTTGTGAGACTTTCACTGTGGTGATTTGTCCCTGCGTCTGTCATGATTCCCTGGCCCCTGCTGCTTTTGGCCTCCTCTCCTGTCTTGGGACCCTGTTGTTGGGAACCACATTTGCTTCTCTGGCTGAGCATTTTCCCCTCGCCAATTCTCTAACCCTCCAGCCCCAGGCTGTCTTCTACCTGATTCCTTGTCTCTGGGCTCCAGGAGTGGGTGCCAGTTCAGTCCCAGCCACACCCTCACTCACTTCTCAACAGGGCCAAGGGGTTGGGTTGGGTTGGGTTTGGTTTGGTTTCCTCCTCAGGTCCCACCCTTACCCTCTTCCTGCCATTTTGAAAGAAAATCCAATGCTTTAGGCCTCAATAAAACAAACAAACTGACAAATACACTAAAGAGCCAAGTCTGGGTCAGAAATCGAAGCAAAACAAAACTCCGGAGAACGTTTCTTTTGTTATAGGATTTGTGCCTTTTATTCTCAGCCCCCAATGTGGTAAGAGATATCAGTGTAGTAGACACATGAGACGCTTACAGCCAAAGAAAAGCTGCTGAGCGGGGTGCCTCAGCCTTAATCCTTATGCCCAGAAGAGGCCTCCATTAACTGGAGATCTTGTGGCTTATACTTTCAGGACATTTTATACCAGCCCTGTCAATAGAAGTATAATATTAGCCACATATCTAGTTTTATGTTCTAATAGTCACATGAAAAAATGCGAAAAGAAAAAAAAATGAAATAACTTTAAATTAAATAATAAATTTTGTTTAACCCAACAACACCTAAAATATGCTCATTCCAAAATACTACATAAAATTACAAAATGAATTAGTTCTACAGATCTGCTGTATGGCATATGGGGTAGTAAACGACACTGTATACTGCACTTAAAACTTTTTAAGGCACCTGGTGGGTCAGTCGGCTAAGCATCTGCCTTTGGCTCAGGTCACGATCCCGGAGTCCTAGGATCGAGCCCTGTATCTGACTCCCTGCTCAGCAGAGAGTCTGCTTCTGCATCTCCCTGTGCCCCTCCCCACCATTCCTGCTCTCACTCTCTCAAATAAATTAAATCTCAAGGGGAAAAAAAAAAAAAAAAAAACCTTTGTAAGTGGGTAGATCTTGTGTTAAGTGTTTTTACCATACACACAAAAGAGCAGGTACAAGGAAACTTATGGAGGTGATGGATGTGTCTATTATCCTGATCCCGTGGTGATGTTTTCCTGGTTTTATGCATGTGTCCGAACTTATCAGATTGTGTATATTAAATAGGTGTTCTGTATCTCAACTGTTCCCCAACAAAGCTTTTTAAAAGTATTCATGAGGCACTTCTATTATCACACTAGGACTTAGAAATGTCCATTCAAATGGTAAATTTTTCCAAAAAGTGTGATGTAGTCCTTCCTATTGAAACAAACTTGTGTTTCATGGAAAGATATTTTACATTGTTTAAGCTTCTTTATTTAAATTAATTACAATAAAAGAAGTCAAAGCATTTCTCGGTTGCGCTAGCCACATTTCCAGTCCTTAGGAGCCACATGTGACTATAGCTGGCGTATTGTACAGCACAGCTTTCTGAACAAAGGCGCTAACTCATAAGCTGCACCTCACATCAGCTCAGCAAAATACAGAAACTATTCGCCCCAGTGAGACAATGATAGTCATTGAACAGGGAGGAGGGAAGGAGGTCCCAACCTCCGCTCCACTGGTCTTTCAAAAGTCTTCACAAATGCCATCCATTTGCAAATTATTTCCTGTAATTTTTACTTTCTTCTTAAGTTTAACTTTCTTCAAAGAAGAAAAAGAGCCACTCAAATACAACACAGATGACATTTACTAGTAAATTATATATATTTTTTAATCCATAAACTTGCCATCTTGGCAACCCAATAAATTTGCCAATTAGTGTATAAAAAGCAAACAGAGCACCAGGCTCCATAAACATCTCTTGAAGCATTAGTTCATGCCTTTGGTCTCTTTTCAGGTTGAATTAGCCTTAAACGTAAGATTTCATCTACTCAAGGATTTTAAATGCTCTCTGTCCATCTCATTACAGGCATACCTTGGAAATATTGTGGGTTTGGTGCCAGACCACCACAATAAAGATATATTGAAATAAAACTGGTCAAATGATTTTTTTTGTTTTCCCAGGACACGTAAAAGTTATCTGTATCCTATGTTGTAGTCTATGAAGTGTGCAATAGCATCATGCCTAAAAATATGTACATACCTTAATTAAAAAATACATTATTGCTAGAAAATGCTAATCATCCTCTGAGCTTTCAGCAAGTCCTAATCTTTTTGCCTGTGTAGGGTCTTGCCTCTGTGCTAATGGCTGCTGACTGATGCCGGTGGTGATTGCTGAAGGCTGGGGTGTCTATGCCAATTTCTTAAAATAAGACAGCAGCGTGGCTTGCCACGTTGAATGACTCTTCCTTTCATAAATAGTTTCTTTGTAGTATGTGATGCTGTTAGATAACATTTTACCCCCAGGAGAACTTCTTTCAGAATTGGAGTCAATCCTCTCAAACCCTGCCGCTGCTTTATCAGCTGAATTGATATAATAATCTAAAACCTTCCTTGTCAAAAAAAATAAAAATAAAAATAAAAGAATAAAAAAAAATAAAACCTTCCTTGTCATTTCAACAATCTTCATAGCATCTTTACCAGGAGTGGGTTCATCACAAGCAAGTTCACCGCTTTCTTTCCTCATCCATAAGAAGCATCTCCTCATCCATTTGTCATGGGATGGCAGCAATTCAGTCCTAGCTTCATGCTCCGCTTCTAATTCTAGTTCTCTGCTCTTCCCACCACATCTGCAGTTCCTTCCTCTGCTGAAATCTTGAACACATTACAATTATCTGTGACGGTGGGAATCGACTTCTTCCAAACTCCTGTTAGTACTGATATTTTGACCTCTTTCCATGAATCATGAGTAGTTTTAATGACATCTAGAATGGCGAATCCTTTCCAGAATGTTTTCAATGGACTTTGATCCATCAGAGCAATCACTATCTGTAATAGTTATAGCCTTATGCAATGTATTTCTTCAATAGCACAACTTGAAAGATGAAATTTGCTCCCTGATCCACAGGCCACAGAATGAAAACAAAATGAATCTCATTGTGCATCTCTATCAGAATTCCAGTAACCGGGTACATTGTCCATGAGCAGTAATATTTTGAAAGATACCTTTTATTCTGAGCAGTAGGTCTCAACAGTGGGCTCAAAACATTCAGTAAACTGTATTATAAACAGATATGCTATCATTTAGGCTTGTTGTTCAACTAATAGAATACAGACAGAGTAGATTTAACACAATTCTTAAGGCCCCATAATTTTCAGAATGGTAAATGGTAACGTGAACATCGGCTTCAACTTTAAGTCACCACCTGATTTAAGCCGCTAACAAGAGAGCCAGCCTGTGCTTTGCAGCTCTGAAGCCAGGCAGGACTTCTCCTCTCTAACTATAAAAGTCCTAGGTGGCATCTTTTTGTAATAGAAGGCTGTTTTGTCTACAGTGAAAATCTGTTTAGTGTAGCCACCTTCATTAATGATCTCGGCTAGATCATCTGGATAACTGGCCTCAGCTTCTGCATCAGCACCTGCTGCTCCTCCTTATACTTTATGTTATGGGGACAAATTGTCTCCTTAAGCCTCATGAACCAATGTCTGCTAGCTTCACACTTTTCTTCTGCAGCTTCCTCACTTCTCTCAGCCTTCACAGAATTTAAGAGAGTTAGAATCTTGCTCTGGATTAAGCTCTGGTTAAGGGAATGTTGTGGCCAGTTTGGTCTTCTATCCAGACCACTCAAACTTTTTCTATATTAGCAGCAAAGCTGTTTCACTTTCTTATCATTGATGTATTCACTGGAGTAGCACTTTTAATTTTCTTCAAGAACTTTCTCTTTGCATTCACAGCTTAGCTAATCATTTGCTGCAAGAGGCCTAGCTTTCAGCCTATCTCAGCTTTCAACATGCCTGCCTCACTATGTTTGATCACTTCTAGCTTTTGATTTTAAAATAAGAGACATGTAAGGCACCTGGGTGGCTCAGTCTGTGAAGTGTCCCACTCTTGATTTTGGCTCAGGTCGTGATCTCTGAGTGGTTAGATCAAGCCGCGAGTCAGGCTCTGAGCTCAGTGGGGGCTCTGCTGGAGATTCTCTCCCTCTGCCCCTTCCCTCCCCTAAAATAAATCTTTAAAACTAAAATAAAATGAAAGACATGCAACTCTTCCTTTTACTTGAACATTTAGAGGCCATTATAGGGTTATTAACTGGGCTGATTTCAATATTGTTGTGTCTCAGGAAACAGGGAGGCCGAGGAGTGGGAGAGAGAAAGGGGAACAGGTAGATGGTGAAGCTGTCAGGACACACACATTTATGGATTCAGTTTGCCATCTTATATGAACACAATTCACAGGGTCCCAAAACAATTAAAATAGAAACATCAATAATCACCGATCACAGATACCATAACAAATATAATAAAGATTTTAAAAGTTTGAAATACTGTGGGAATCACTAAAATGTGACACAGAGACATGAAGTGAGTACATGCTGTTGGAAAAATGGAACCCATAGACTCACTGGATGCAGGATGGCTACACACCTCCAATTTGTAAACGACACAATACCTGTGGAGGGCAAAAAAGCAAAGTACAGTAGAAGAGGCCTGCCTGTGCTGAGGGCCTGCTACATGCCATGCTCTGTTCCTTAACATTTGGAGTCATCACAGGAACCTCACATTTAACACTTTCTGAATTAACTGCTTTATTTTGCCATCCATAACCTCCACTCCTAGCCTTCTGTTCTAGTCTCCATCCCTTCCAAATAAGGGCATTTTCATCACTGCCTTTTTGATGAAACAAGGACTAAGGTGCAGGTGGCTGATTTGAGGGGTCATCCCACAAGGGGGAGTGTGGAGTTGAGATAAGCCAAGAAAGGAGGAGAGGCCAATGAAGGACATTTGATTGATCTGATTGCTACCATTGGCAGATGAGAGCCTCAGTCCCACAGGGGCTCCTCAGGAACCGCACGGCATGTGCTTCAGATTTGTCCCTCCAAAGAGCAGAAGGCTGGGACATTTATCCACTAATGTGCATTCTTTCTTGGGTTGATATTACTCTCCACCCCGAAGTCATAAATTCTCCCACATTTCTGGGCTATCTCCGTGCTAGGAATTTCCAAAACCACAAGGCAGGAAAGCAAAGGCTTTTAGCAGGTACTTGATATAGGATGCTGACAGCATGACCGGAACTGTTCACCACAGCTGGAGCCCAAATCAAGATGGTCCAGGAGGATGTGGACCCAGGTACTCGCCCCACCCCCCCACCCCCTCACCTCCCCTGCCCAGCTATCCAAGTCAGAAAGCCTGAAGCTGTCCTTGCATTTGCTCTTAGGTTTCCAACCTTTTCTCTCCTCCTCTTAGTGCCAAATTGGGATGAAGCCCCCCTGATAACTTTCTTCTCCAACATATTTCTTTTACTCTATATCCGTTGCATATCTGATTTCGAACCTTCACCATCTCTGGTCTGCAACCACTTCCTGCTCCATCTTTTATGACCATCCCTTCAGTGAAGCTGTTTTTCTAAAATAAGGATGAATTATTTCAGAGGTTTCCTACTGGTAATAGCAGAGGTGACAAATAGACATGCCAACTCTTTTTCACTGGAAACCATTCCCTGGGAGCGTCATGTGGAAAAGGTTTCTAAGGCCGTGCCTAGTCTGAGTGGGAAAAGTAGAATGACTAACTCAGTGTTGCCAGGGTTGAGGAAGGAAGTGAGATGATGTGCTGGGTTGTCACCAGCCATGGTCACGTGTAACACCCAGACTTTTTCTGTGGCACGCAGGACAGTCAGCACCTGACCCCAGCCCACCGTCCTCACTTCTTCCATCTCTTTCTTACCATTCCTCTCCCCTGTCCTTCTCTCCAATCATGTAGAGCTTTGAGCCATTTTTAGGATCGACCCTGCTCTTTCCTATCTCCATGACCTTGCACTCGCTGTTCCCCCAACCAGCAATGCATGGCCTGGCTTATGCACCATCATCCCTCAAGGGCCAATCAAAATATACCTCACTAAGAAGACATCTGTGACCTCCCTGAGAAAATGAGATCCCTATCACTCCAGTTCCTGTGATCATCCACTGTTTTCTGTTTAATTCGGGTAATAATTCTTTGTGTAATCATATTTTAATGGAATATCTGCACCTCATTCATTCATCCACCATCAATTAAACAAACAAACCAATACTCATATTATTAATCCAGGTTAGCACTGCATAATCCCCATCATGGAATTCTCTGGTGAAATAAAGTTTGTCAAATGGATCTTAGGCATGAAGCTAAATATATCCTCCTATTCCAACCCTCCTATTCCAGAATGGAAATATTTGTTTCCACAGTTCAGTTTTAGCCAGTAAACCTGGTCACCAGCAGGGCCAGCAAGAAGGTAGTGGTGCCTTGGTCCTGCATAGACATGCACAATGGGAAAACACAAGCTATGCCTTAGCCTAGGTCATAAAGAAGCAGGAGGAAATAAACACTGACCATGAAAAATAATAAGACAGCAATAGTCCCAATATTTACTTTATGATTTTTAAAAAAATATTTTATTTTTTAAGTAATCTCTATACCCGACATGGGGCTCAAACTGATAACAGATCAAGAGTCCCAGGCTCTATAGACTGAGCCAGCCAGGCACCCCTACTTTGTGTTTTTGATAAAAGATAAATTAACATTTCAAAAAACAACAAAGCAGATGGAGAAAAGCAGTGTGGAGGAAACTAAAAGCAGACCTAAAAGTGGAGGAAGTTTGGGGTAGTGATAAGCATGAGACTTTGCTAAGAAAACGTGAGCTATAATACATGTTACACCCTTAAAAGTAATCACTAGGGACACGTGGGTGGCTCAGCGGTTTAGTGCCTGCCTTCAGCCCAGGGCGTGATGCTGGAGTCCCAGGATCGAGTCCCACATCGGGCTCCCTGCATGGAGTCTGCTTCTCCCTCTGCCTGTGTCGCTGACTCTCTATCTCTCTGTGTCTCTCATGAATAAATATATAAAATCATAAATAAATAAATAAATAAATAAATAAATAAATAAATGTAATCACTAAAAAATAGGAAATAGAATTATAACTTCAAATTCAGTAAGTGGAAAAATAGATTCAAGAAAGTATGATTATTGGAAGAGAGGAGAAGAGGAGGATTAAAAGTAGAAAAAAAAAACAGAGAAACCATGGTCAATGAGAAAAAAAATCAGGTGGAATAAATAAATAAGGGTTAAAATTTTTTATGAATAAATGCAAATGGAGTAAGTTTGTCTAGTTATAGAGGGACACTCTTTATAGATTTAAAAAGCAATCTACCTCTGCGGTGCCTGGGTGGCTCAGTCAGTTAACTGTCTGCCTTCAGCTAAGGTCATGATCCCAAGGTTCTGGGATAGAGCCCCAAGCCAGGCTCTCTGCTTGTCTGCTTCTCCCTCTGCCTCTGCCCCTCCCCACAGCTCTCCCTGTCCCCACCCCACTCATCCTCTCTTGCTCTCTCTCTCTCTGTCAAATAAATTAAAAAAAATCATTTAAAAAATCTAGTTCTAAGATATTGACCAGAGACCCAGTTAAGGTGAAATGACACTAAAAGGCAAATAAAGGATGGATAAGGCTATAGCAGATGTACTAACCCAAGGAAATCTGATATCATCAATATCTATATCCATCAAAATAAAATGGAATTTAATGTTGGGCTATAATACAGCCATTTAAACACATGAATTATAGCTGCATGTAGCAATAAGTACAGATCTCAAAAGCATACTATTTAGTAAGTAAAACAAATTATATCACAAATAAACAACCTGATATGATTTATATGTAATTTTAGAATATATACAAAGTGATGCCATAGTTACTCTATGCAAATATGTAAAAGAATTTTTCAAAAAAGTCTTAAAGGCTAGATACCAATTTATAATACTGATTATCTCTTAGAAATGGAGACTATTTTGCAAAAGAGATACAAATTAAAGAGTACTCTTATTTTCATTTGTAAGTTTTTAATTTTTTTTCTTTTAAGAAGATAGTGTAATCATACAGTAGTGTAGTGTCTTTTAACATATATTCATAGGAAAAAAGCTGAAAGCAAACAAAGCAAAAAGTTAGTAGTGTTTAGTTGCCATTGGTAAGGATAAATGTCTACCATTCAATTCTTTGTACTCTGTATTCTGCAAATTTCCAAAAAGAAAAGAAGAGTACAGGGCAGGAGTAGATGGTCTTCCCAGCTATTACTGTTTATGATTACACAAGATAAAGACATAGGATCCGAACCCAGAATATCAAGAAGACCTTGGAAGATTCACAAGTGGTCACAGAAGTGAAAATTTCCAACCCTATCTACCGTGGCTTGTCCAAAGTAACCAATTCTCACAGCACTTAGTGAAATAATGCAAAGAGTTTTGATTGCTTAACATTTTTCTTAATGTTTCTCTCTGTTTTTCTCTGTTTCTCTCTAAAGCCAAGTGACTAATTAAAAGAATCTTCAATATTGTGAGTTGCCAATGTGCTGCTACTTTCAGATTTCAAAGATCCAGGGGAATAATATTTCATAAGCCTATAAAGAATGTTAAAAGTCCTTTACCATTTAATTACATTACACAAAGTTATGGCTGCCCCCTTAATGGCTGCTGTGTAAGAAAAAGAGGGTTTTGGTAAAGTCCAGAGTGGCCTAGTAAAGCAAGGACTGCTACGTTTTATTGCTTCATGTAACTTCACTTACAAGATATATTTGCAATAAACCTTGCACAATTTTTCATGACCATGTGTATCGGCAGAACTGAGAAAATGGTTAATAGCTGTTCCATTTTAAATATCAGGAGCACATTGCTGTGTTTTAACGCATCATCTGGAATATCCTGCTGTCGTTGAAATCATTAACCAGCTCTATTAAAAAAAATCATTATCCTTTGTTTTCACCAAATGCCTTAATAATTAGTGTCTACTACACAACTTTCCACATTACTCTTTTCATATAATATTACAAGACTATTGTGTTCTATTGGACAAGCTTTTTAAATCAATCAAGTATTTACTGAACATCTATAGAGGTTCCCCTTTCTCCTACCTCATGAAACCATTTTATGCTAGTCTTTTACCTGTGTATATGTGTGTGGATACATAGACCTAAATCTTTTTAGAGGAAAGTTCTGTTTTTCAAGGTTAAAGCTTTAATAGACAAATAGGGCTTTTGAAGGCAGATTTTACTTCATGACTTCTCTACACATTGTTGAAACAACATGTAAAAAGTACAAAATAGTAGAGAATGACACTAAGGAAATACAGAATAAAGTAAGTCCATTACAGTTTGGGAGCAAATGGTAAGGATCATCAGCAGACAGGATGTGCTGATGAATTTCTGAAATACAGAAGGCAGGTGGATTGTGGAAAAGCCACAGTCACCACACAAAGGAAGAAATTGGTAAAAGTGAAACCCAGTTTCCTAGTTGAAATCCGAACAAGTTCCAAGCACAGTATTAGTAAAAAAGCAGGGGTATAAAGTGTATAATGTGGGGCGTACATCTGGGTATTCAAAGCAGGCCTGCTGTGGAACACCCTATCCACCTGCCTATTCACCTTCCATTCTATTCCCCAACCTGTGCATGTACAAACAACTCTCAGCAGCAGTTTTCCATGGGCCAAAACCAAAGACATGCTCTGAAGAAGTTAAACAAGCTGCCTGGAAATAAGCAGGCTTTAGGTGTGGCTGTACATGTTCCATAGCAAATCTTTCCTCATTTTGGCTAGTAGTGGCCACTCAACTGGTTACCTACCCCCACACCTGGTGACAAGAGACTTACTCTGACTTGTGTACACAGCTCAAGAGCAACCCTCCACCTGGTAGGGAGGTTTGCAGAGAAAACAGACTATTCTTCAGTGAGGAAATCTACCATAAATCAGTCTAATTCCTTTATTCCAAACATAAATGGACAACCAAGAGAGTTGAGGAAAGCCAATGGAACACAGACAAGAACTGAGAAGAAACACACAATTAACCCTAAAGAAAGAGAAGTAATTCAGAAAACAGAAGATAAGTTTTTAATAAATTGGGAAATGTATTAAAACCAAGGACAAGAAAGGCTTATTTGAATTTAAAATTACAATGGCCAAATTTTTCAATAGACTCCGAAAAAGAAACTCATGGATGTCATCCAGATTTCAAAGCCAAAAACAAACAAACTAAAAAAAAAAAAAAAAAAAAAAAAAACAAGAAAAGAAAATGTAATATGAGCGTTCAGAGACATACAGGATTAATTCAGAAGATTAAACATCTAGGAGAAATTCCAGAATCACGGAACAGAGAAGGAGGATTTTTTTTTTTAATTTTTGAAGGAAACTCTCCTAAGCTGAAGATATATATTCATTTTTTTATTGGAAGATAGTATAGAATACCAAACTGAAGTGAAGTAAAAAGATACCCATCTTTCTACATAAACTGCTGAAGTCTTTATACACCGATCATTAAAAGACATTATTACTAAAAGGATCTATAGAGTAGGGACAAAACAAAGCAGGCAATATGGAAAGGAATAAGAATCTGATTTGCATCCCATTTTTTTTTTTCCGGAAATGTTGGCTGTTAGAACTGGTGATGCAATGCCTTCACAGTTCTGAGTGAAAATTCTGTTAAACTTAGATTTCTATACTGAGTTAAATTATCAATCAAATCTGAAGACAGAGTAATGACATATTGAGACATGCAAGTCCTGAGCAAATGTTCCTCCTTTCTCTCTATAAAAAGTTCCTTCAGGATGTGCTACTGCAAAACCAAAAAGGGATCCAAGAAAAAGAAAGGCCTGAGTGTCAGTCAAGATCTAGCTGCTCTAGCAAAGAAATAACACGAAAAGAGTTCTTAGGATGATTCTGTGTGGCAGGCCAGGAAAGCAATCATTCAAAACCCAAACAGGAAGCCAGAGTTCTCAGCAGAATGTCTTTGAGAAGAAAGAAAATTTATTACAACAGACAACAACTTGGAAAAGTTGGGTGCACTTAGTGATTATTAGAAACAGATTATTATCCTGAGAACTGTAAGGAGGGAAGAAAAAGGAAAGAAAAAGGAAGACCATTAGAAACATTAAGAAAAAAAATCTGTACAAGAAAGTTAAGGGGTAAATATACAGGAAACTCAAAAGTACAAAAATTTTGAGCAATTAATGGAGCACAGTAACAGAGTTTATTTGAACTTAACATTTGAGAGAGGTTCCTGTAAAAGCCCAGATTTCATGTCATTGAATTACATTCCCTCCTCCCACTTCCAACCATACCGTATATCTCTGCACTCACTTAGCCTTGCACGATCACATCATCAGTGTTGCTTAGATGTTTTCAGTCTTTAAAATCATGTTATTGACAGTGCAGAAGACGTCACTGTAGAAACTAAGCAAAGATAGGTTTTGTCAAGTTTGATATTTTTGGAGTACTGGTAAGGCTGACAGAAATTCAGAGGTAGCAGAGGTGGGACAGAGAGAGAGAAGTGTAGGGAAATTCATTTTCTAATCTCATATGTAACCTTCCTGAAGAAGTAGAGATAGAGACTCTAGCATGTTATCTAGAGATTAAAAAAAAACAAAGAACTAAAACTGTAACTGGCAAATATCAGTAGACATAGAGGAGAAATGGAGGTCCAGGCTATCTTGGATGAGCTAAGTCCTGCATCTTTCAAAGTGGGGACAGGCTATTTGGAGTCACAGGGATTGCCAAGAAGACATTAAGCAGGAAATTAATGAAGCTTTGGGGCTCCTTACTCATCCAGGCTCCTGTTGGAGCCTAGAAATGTATACAAACTGTCAGATGAATAATTTTCCTTTGAAAGAGTCTCACAGGGTAATACATTTTAGGGCTCCACAAAACCTAAACCTGGCCCTGGAAGTGACAAAATGAAGAGATTGAACAACTCACATGTGGGGGAAGATTTGAGAGCATGGAGTTGTGATAAACTTTGTCCTTTAGTATGACTCTTTAATGCTATTTAAATTCTTGATTGTGTATACACATTACTTGTTTGGCAGTATAATTTATTTTGAAGTGTTCATTAGAATACTTTCCTCCTTTCTGTGCTCATCATATTTCTTTACTGGGCCTCAAGATCCACTCCTTTCCTCATTTCCCTTCTACTGATCGCCTTCCCTGAAATCCTCCAGCCCTCACCCTAAACAACTAGACTTAGTCACCCACTTGAGACACATAAAACAAGGGCTACAGATGCTTTAATTAATTCTAGTCGATGCTATTCCAAGTATAAGACAATGAAGGTGATATCTGCAGGACAAGGTTTTTTATTTGTTTTCAATCTCTAGAGAGTATGCTAAACAAATTGCCCAAGTGCTCATGAAGAAGATGAGGGGCAAGGACCACGACACATGAGACTGAGACAAGACACTGAAGCATGTGCTCCACTGCCAGTGCCCCCTGCAGGTGGAATGAATGCCTATTTGTCCTTCTCCTTGTTCTTGTCTAATAGCCAAGGGCAGTCGAAGTCCCTGGAAAAGAGGATTGCTTGAACACTCGGCAAGATGGTGATAGCAGAGTGGCAGCCCTTAGCCCTGACCAAAGCAAATGTAGACAAAGGCAGGAGAGTGTGACACTGAATGTCCCAGACATAATCTGTATGCTTATTACTGTGAGCCTCTGAAGGGGACAAAGCTTAGTGCCAACCTTAGTCCCCACCTTCCCCAACAAACTGTACTGCATATATAATATGTATATCAAACAAGGTATTTACTTATGTAAAGATGTTAGATTTTAGGTATTAAAGATACTAAATTAGATATTATATTAAATTATATATTAAAGATGTTATATTTCTTTAAAGATCTATATTTCTTTGTGCAAAAATATCTACCCATCTCTGGTTTTTTAAAGGCTAGTTTGCTAAAAATGATATGATGGGGTCAAAATGTGTGCACATTTAAAAATGCCTAATGTATTGTGCCTAATTGCCTTCAATAAGCTTTGTGCCAATTCATACTTCCACTGGCAGTGTGTGAGCTTACTTCCTGCAGGCAATGCTATTTTTATTGTCCGTTATTTTCAGAGGCTGCATAATGAGGGGGAAAGAATTTAGATTCTATTCTGCGTCTGCTTCGTAGTCAAGTGTCTTTGGAAGAGCTGCTTCGGCTCCCCAGGCCTCAGTTTCCTCTCTTAAAAATTAAGCCAGGTTGGTTTAGGTCACGTGTGTTCAAAGTGTGGTCCCCAGATCAGCGGTAGCATCTGAAATGCAATAGATGTACAAATTTTAAGGCCCCATCCCAGAGCTCCAGAAACTCTGAAATGGGGCCCATTGACCCAATGGGGCCCTTGTTTGAACAAGCCTTCAAGGTGGTTCTGACGCAGCTAAAATTTGAGGAGTGCTGGGTTGGATGATCTCTAAGTTCCACTCCATTGCTAACGGATCTGATCCGTTCATTTGAAGCAGAGAAGAGAATTAGAAGAATTTCCAGTGTGGATTTGTTGGCATGACTCTGGCATTCATGAGAATTGAACCTGACACGGATGCTTTTGCATCTCAAAACACTGAGATGCTTCTCAAACACTGTCAACAGAATTACACAAGATATGTCTGATTTTACTGCAGAAAGATGAGATCATCAAACAATGGGCACGGAAGACCGGAAACAATATGGAGTGGTAGGTCAGAGACTGTGGTGACATCAGATAAGCCTGGGTTGGATCATGGCTCTGATGCTTACTGACTGTGTGACCTTGGGACTCATGTCCCTACCTGCAAAATGGAGATCGCATTGTCAAATTATTAAACAAGGAGGTCATTTGAGGTGGGTCTAACTCCTTAGCAGCCTGCCTGAGCAAACTGAAACCTAATCTGTTCTTCCTCAACACTGAGAAATCAAAACCTAAGGACAACCTATCATAAACAGCCAACTGAGTTTTCCCATATCAACCACTTAAGCCATTGTCAGTCAAGTAGCCTCCTTGCTTTGCTTCCGGTGTCCTCTCGTCTTCTCTTTAAAAGTCTTCCCCTGTAGCTCTTGCAGGTGGAGCACTTCTAACCACTCCTGGTTTGGTGCTGCCTAATTCTAGTGTTATTTCCTCACATAAACTCTTAAAATTTTTAATATGCCTCGGTTTATCTTCCAACAGTCCATACTTCATAGAATTGTTGTAAACATTAAAGGTACGACAGGTAAAGCACTAAACCCAGTGTCAGGCATGTAGTGAGTGTTCAATGAATGTCACCTATTAGCTGCTGTTAGTAGGATACTAGAGGCCAGCTAAGTTCATCTGCATAAAAGCAATGCTTATTACAGTGCAAGTCCATGGAGAAAAAACACATGGAACTTGAAAAACCGGACTGGTGAATTAACAGGATCACAAGCAGAGGGGCCAAAGAAATACAGGTGAGCTGTAGAATGGTGGGGAAATGTGCCATAGTGGTATGAAGCAGGTTCTTCAGGAAAGGTCTTGCAGCCATTCTTAACCTCTCTGCTAAAACTACAGGGGGGTAGGAAAGGGTAAGAGTTTTCTCCTCAAATGCCTGAACCCTGAATTTTTCTCATTCTCTTTGGCAATGTTGTGTCCCATTCCCATTATTTTCATCCTCACACTCCAGGATAGGGCATATTCATAATCAAGTAGCTCATTATCAGGAACTGTCGGGGGTAAATCTTGAGTGGCTGGAGCACAGTCCACTATCACAGTGCTAAGAGGGGGTTTCCAACTCAAGTGACACAACACATTTACTTGCAAATAATTATTTTCAGGCCCAACCTAGCTTGCCTCCCTCTTACAGTACCCCTTTCCTGTTCCTAGAAATGGCGACCTTCATCTCCATGTGACAGCACTTTTCACTCTTACAGAGTCGACATTAGTGGATTCCTTCAAGTAAGTGACATTTCTATGTGCTTGAATTTTCACCATAGAGATAGTCTCTCAATTTTTCTACCCGTTCTGCCGAGAATTGGAAAACATACGGCTGTCCCAAGAAGTGTTGGAAAGGAATTTCCTCATGGAAACACTAATTCCTATAATCATGATCTCATTTTAGAGCAAGGTCACATGTTTTAAACAATCAATGCTATAAACTTGCTCTACTTTGTGAAAGAGTTTTATCTTATGTTCATTTTTGGTGTCACACAAGCCTGTATGACTAAGCTCCTTACCCTCAAAAACCTAGTCTCTGATGTCCTGATGGCTTATTATGGTGCAAGTCTTACCTACTTGCCAAGTATTCACGATTGGCTTAGTGAGGTGGCTTCTTTAACAGGGATTCCGATAGCTCTGCAAACAGCCATGTGCTCTTCTACCCATCACCATGTATTGCTTCATTAAATTCCAAATCCCAAGTGTCTACTGATTTCAGAAAGAGGTAGTTTGGGAGAGAACCTTAATTTGAAAAACTGGACCCACAAATATTAATCCACTGTATAAAAATGTTT
Organism: Canis lupus dingo; assembly: GCF_003254725.2. Taxonomy (NCBI): domain Eukaryota; kingdom Metazoa; phylum Chordata; class Mammalia; order Carnivora; family Canidae; genus Canis; species Canis lupus. Next base: position 19,256,951 of record NC_064269.1, on the reverse strand, counting down.
CACCATATAAGAAAAGGCACACATCATGTGCCTACCGGGATCATAAAAAAGAATAAGACCCAGCATCTGCCTTTGATGAGTTATATAAACAAATGATAAATATATGCGTTATTGTAGAGGCATGTTTCTAAAGAACCGGGGTGGGAGAGTTTTAGTAGAATTTCACAGAGCATCGTCTTCAAGATGGGTAGGAGCTCATGTGGGTAAAAAAGGGAGAAAGTATTCGTTTCAAAGACTAGCACATGTAAGGCATTTTCCTTGGAAAATCCTTATGGAAGTTGGTAGGATAGACAAAATCCTGATGTGTTTGCAAATTAGCAAAGAGTCTAATATGGCCAGAGGGAAGCGTGCATTAAGCAGAGTTGCCATTGTTGAGGCGAAGATGGAGAGAATTTTTTTTTTTTATCCAAAAGGGTTGGTGATAGAGTCACATAAGCCCCATATGTCACACTAAGTTTCGACAATCTGTGCGTAGTGGAAAATTATTGAAGGTTACTGAAATTATTAAATTAGCTATGCATCATTACTTTCCCTTATCCAGCAATTTGATAGAGGAGGCTTCTGAAGCCATTCTCTGTGATTCTTGGTTCTGTTAGTTAGAAAACTGTCAATTCAAAAAATTTACTTCGAATCCAATTCTCCTGAAGAAACCAACTTAACTACTCCGATTTCAGTTTTGCTCAATAGATATTTACTTAAGAGTGTCCGTGTGCCAAGCATTATGCTGGGTGCTGTGCGTGCAAGATGGGGAAGGGACGGTCTCCATCCTGCGTCATTTTATGAACTAACAAAGCAACAGACATCTAAGCAGATAATATCGGAAAGTGCATACAAAACACTCTGGACTTATCCTGGTTGGGCTTTCATGAGCATCATGAAAGATTTCTTAGATTCCGTCATATTCAACTATTTACTGTGGGTCATTAATAAATCAGAGTCAAAATTCCAAAGGTTAATAAGGTTTGCTAAGAGTAGATGAGGACACAGATGCTGAAGTAATTTCTCTACTTCTCATCCTGCTTCATGAAAACATATTTAAAAAAAATAGGTGATCTTCATTTGGAAACTATGCAAAAGGGAAGGCAGTTTCAATATCAAAAGTAAATTATGAATTTTGGGGGTTGTTTTAGAAATGCGATTTTTAGAGTAATTCAATTTTTAAAGTCAGAATCTATTTCAAAAATCAACTAGTCGAACTGCCTTATTTACCTAATGAGGGAGCTGTTTCCAACTACTTTAAAATGTGTGTTTCAGGTTAGACATAGCGCTTCTTTGTTCATATTTGAACGATTCATTCTAGTCACTAATTCATTGGTGAACATAATACCTCTTCTGTGCAGTCAGTCAGTATAATTCCCATTTTTTTTTAAAGAGGAAACACAGAGAGGGTAAGTAATTTACCCAAGGCCACACAGCCAGTGTTTGAGAAAGAGCAGAATTTGAAGTTTCTGATTCCCAATCCAAGATGCAGTTCATTAGGCCATGCAACTTCCTTTCAAAAATAGTTATAAACACAGCAAGGCATTTTTTTCTTGTTTTAACAAAACATGTAGTCACTGTTTTTTATACTAAGCCCTTGGAAACTCTGGGAATGAACTAGTTTCCTTGCAAATACTTTTTTTTTTTTTAATCTGCCCACACTGGTTTATTATTGCAGGGCTGCTCAAGACTGCGAGGTTGCTGGCATTGTTCTTTTTTTAAGGGAGCAGGGAGTCGTTTACTTTTTGAAATGTATATCTAGAATAAGATTGGTTTACACTCCCTATTTTGCGTAAGAAAACTCGGGCTATATTGGTAAAGCACAGTGCTAGGAAAGGCTCTATTGCTAGCCTTGCTGTGGATGTTAAGTTATTTCTGACCTTGTTCCAAATATTCTGAGTCCAGGGTATTGAAATCTTGTAGAATAGCATCTTCTTAACTTTTCTTTTAGTCTCTTTATTTATGTGTATTGGAAGAGAAAAAACAAAAACAACTAAAAAGACAATTAAAAAGGTATTTTGAGACATCCAAATGAACAATTAAAGGGTTCCCGGCCCATAGTAAAATAGCACCAAGTACTTCTTTCCTTTCCTTTCTTCCTTCCTTCTTTCCTTCCTTCCTTCCTTCCTTCCTTCCTTCCTTCCTTCCTTCCTTCCTTCCTTCCTTCCTTCCTTCCTTCCTTCCTTTTAAAGGAGTGCTCGCCTGTGCAGGGTAGGGGGGAATGTGTTTCCAGAGCAGGAAATGGCAGAGGTAGAGGGAGAGAAAGAATCCTCAAGCAGACTCCCTCTCAGAGGGCACTCACCCTGGGGCTCAATCTCACAACCCTGAGATCAGAACCTGAGTGCCCAAATCGGGAGTCTGATTTCAACCAACTGAGCCACCCAGGTGTCCCGAAGCACTTCCTTTTCTTAAGCAGAGTTTGCCTGTCAAGTCATTCTGTTACTGATACTGGATCAGTCAACAAATATATGTCTACAATACATGGTGGTTATTGGGATGAATTCCCCTCAGCCTGTCACAATTTCTTTCTTTCTCCCATCTGGCAACCTCTTCCCTCCTTCTCCTTCTCCCCTTCACTCCTCTCCCCACTCTGATCTTTCCCATTTTCCCTCCCCACCCCCTCTCTTTCTGTCTCTGATGTACCTCCCATGCCAGGACCCTTGCCAGGCACTGGGAGGTAGCGATTGAAGACAGACACCATGTTTACAAACATCTCATCATTTAGTGTTGTTGTTTCAAAAAGGGGTTTCAACTTGATTAACGTGGAAAAGGTTACTTGGCTAACACCAATATGATGATCTATGATCATTTTTCAGTTCAAAGAGGAGACTGATGATAACAAAAAATTAGAGAGGGAAAAACGTCATGAATATTTTTACTCAATTTTGCTTACTGATTAGGATTGCAGACCCTTGAGCCCAACTACCTGAATTTAAATACTGATTCTGTCCCTTAGGAGTAATTTCATCTTCCAGTGTATCAGCTTATTCAACTGTAAAATGTGAATATTAACAATTCCTGTATTGCTTGGCTGCTGTGAGGATTAAAGCTGATAGAAAAATGCCTGATACTTGGTAGGCATCACTTAAGTGTTAGTTATTATTGTGGGTACTATTATTATTAATTAGAGTCGTAAGTCATTAGAAAAATAAGGTCTATGCACTTAAAAACAGAAGAAAGTTTTTACATTTTGGCACATTGGGAGGACTGTCATGATTCTGAGCATGATGACCATATCTGGGATTCATGTGTTAACAACAACAACAACAAAAGATAAATTAGTGTTAGAGATGCTGCACTAGAAACATGTTCAGGATAAGTTTCAATGGGTGCACAGTGAAGAGAAAGAGAAAGATCTAACCTTATCTATACCAGTTATTCTAAAAAACTGAAGCTGCTCCAAAACAATATAGGAGTTAAGAAAAGCGGGATGCCTGCGTGGCTCAGCAGTTGAACATCTGCCTTCAGCCCAGGGCATGATCTTGGGGTCCCGGGATCGAGTCCCACATTTGGCTCCCTGCATGAGGCTTGCTTCTCTCTGCTTATGTCTCTGTCTCTGTCTCTCATAAGTAAAAAAAATAAAATAAAATAAAATATTTTTTAGAATTATAAAAAAAAAAGAAAGAAAGAAAAAGGCACCAGAGATGAGACAACACAGAAGGGATTCACTGACAGAAAGCCAATAAAAATTCCTATCTTAGAGGAGCTTTGAGTTCAGGGTACAGGCAGAGACTGGGGACAGACGTTATGGCCTAAGCTCAGCATGTGCCTTCTCCTCCCTACTTCCTTTCCTTGATTCTGAGTACCTGGAGTGATACCCCTACGAGAGATACAGGAGGTACTTCAGTGACTTGAAGCATAGTTAGATTGTCACCATAATATACAAAGAGTAGAGCTGATGTCTTTTGGTGGTAGTTTTCTTTCCTTTTCTTTCTTTCTTCTTTCTTTCTTTCTTTCTTTCTTTCTTTCTTCTTTCTTTCTTTCTTCTTTCTCTCTTTCTTTCTTTCTTCCTTTTCTTTTTCTTTTTTCTTTCTTTCTTTTTCTTTTTTTTTTAAAGATTTTATTTATTTATTCATGATAGACACAGAGAGAGAGAGGCAGAGACACAGGCAGAGAGAGAAGCAGGCTCCATGCACCGGGAGCCCGACGTGGGATTCGATCCCGGGTCTCCAGGATCGCGCCCTGGGTCAAAGGCAGGCGCTAAACCACTGCGCCACCCAGGGATCCCATCTTTCTTCTTTCTTTCTTTCTTCTTTCTTTTTCTTTCTTTCTTTCTTTCTTTCTTTCTTTCTTTCTTTCTTTCTTCCTTCTTTCTTTCTTTCTTTCTTCTTCTTTCTTCTTTCTTTCTTTCTTCTTTCTTTCTTTCTTTCTTTCTTCTTTCTTTCTTCTTTCTTCTCTTTCTTTCCTTTTCTATTCATTTTCTTTTCTTTCACATCATAATAATGTTACAAGCAGAGAATTACAGGCTGCCTTTTCATCTCCCTTCTCTCTTTCCAGCTAGAAAGTGTCGGGAGAGACAATCCTCCATGGGTCCAGTGTGCCCCTGCACACACTCACTGGATACACCAAGAATCCAAAGTTCTGGTCACTACCTGGGACACTTCTCCACTGTCACATAGTCTCATGCTGTAGTTACAGTAGCCTTGGGATGGCATTTGCAATGGTAACCTTGCAGATGAGATAACGTCTTCTTTTAGGCAAAGAGTAAGGCTTAATTACCATACCCTGTACAAGTGATATAAATACCCCAAGGTCATTTATCCTCTTCTATAATTCAATAAAATGCATTTGCAGAAATCCATCTAATCTCACTTGTGTCACCCATGGGATTTGAGGAGTCATAGGAAATCAATGCAAACCAATATGAAGCTCATGCTGCCTACTGTGCAGTGAGCAATAAAGTCCTTTGTCTCTGACCCATAGGTGTCATATTTTATGACATCATCCATTCATAAAACAGTAACAAGTCAACTTGTTCACTTGCCAATAGAGTAAAATGTCAGATCCTTCACAGACCATGACAGAAAGTCCATCTGGAGCCTTACAGCTCAGATGTGTTCAATGCAGATTATGCTGGAGTTGTATAAATTAGCAAAAGACACTCATGACATGTAACCTCTTTCTTCTTTTAAGAAGCATACGCAGTGGCTGGAGAGATGAAACTAATGTTAATTCAAAACATATGACAGCTCAAGCTGCCATCATTCAGGATATTCTGTATTTCAATTCTCCATTCATCCCACTCCCAGGTGAATGTATATGTACTTCACTTTTTAATGCTTTTACTCTTCATTTTGATTATTGTAGCTTCATACAATGTTATGAATGTTATGGTATCAGTCAAAAATAGTCTATTGAAATTACCTCATATTCGAGAAGGTCTTGCTAATTTCATACTTGAAATCTATGGAACCATGGCACCAACTACCTCACTATGGGTAGCCTTGCCAATAGGGTGGAGATATTTGAAGCCCACTGGTTAGGCTTCATTTCCTTTTGACTATACTTAGAACTTCACTGCAATCATTTGATTTAGATGCTTTTTTTCTTCAGCCTCTTTGGATGCCCTTTCTCCTCCCTTTTCTGAGTGATAGATAGTCCTTCAGAAATGTGCATCCACTTAATTGGATTAAATGCACACTCAGGAATACTCACTTTTTTTTGCTAAAATCTCTCACATGTTGATTTTTATCCTTTAATAGTAAGAAAGCATTTTTCTTAGGTAAATACATTTAAATTTTAACTACACTATTTAAACTATAAAATTAATACATTTTCTTGGCAAAAAAATTCAAACACTATGAAAAGGTATTAAATGAGAAAAAAAGGTTGTCCCTTTTTTGCCATATCTCATTCTGTCCTCTAGAATATAACAACTTTTAACTGTTTCTATGTAGTTTTTTAGACATTTTCTGAAATGAAAATATATAGCAGAGGCTAACATTGAGGCTAATATATGGTCAAAGGAAGGCTACTAGGATGTTGGAGACTTTCATACCAGAAACCTTATACCATGAGGAAGGAAATGGGGATTTAGCGTAAGAACAAGAAGAGTTGGAGCAAAGGGGCCAGTGAAAGAAATAGAGGCATAGCTTTCGGGAATTTGACATGTACAAAGGAGGTGGGCTCTGAGAATGAAACAATGTGGGGAAAGAGCTTAACTGTAATGTTCTAAGCTTTTAAGAAAGGAAATACATTTGTATTTTACTTATGTAGAGAAAAGCAATGAAATAAAAAGTAAATGAATCTGATGTCTCCAGATGGAGAAGAGTAGGATTGCTGTATCTAGTAGGCAGATTTCAGCTCAGCTGGAAGAAGAACTTTCTTATAAGGACTTAAGCTCATCGGGTGTTCTGACAGACGCCGAGTGAAGAACCCTCAGCCAAGGCCCTTCCTGCACTAGCAGGAGAAGAGGCTGTGTTAAATGGCTTCTAAAACTCTATTATACTATCATTCCTTAAATTAACAATTATTGTTTACTTTGTACCAGGTGTTCTACTAGAGGGCTTAATGTGGGTTATCTCCCATTTAACCTTCCCATGACTCTGTGAGGAAAAGAAATATTATGATATACATTATTTCTATCCAAAAGACAATGAAATCACAATTGGGAGTCATTTGTTTTGTTTCATTTTGTTTTATTTATCTTAACTTGAACTTCTCCTCACCCCTGTTGCTTCCAATCCAAGTCTTGGTTTAAACATGGTGACTCACAGACACCAGCCAGTTACAACATTCTTTAACTGGGAAGATATACTGAGAAAATTTGCCTGATGATGTAGTTTGCATAAATGATCTGAGGGGAAGAGCGAGGAGTTCTTCATTTGAAGAATAATAAGTGATATCTATTGGATACTATGCAGGGTGCTAGGGACACCGCGGTGACTGAAACCTAGTCCCTGTCCTCAGGGAGGTTTCAGGTTAGTGGGAGCAGCAGGGAAGTTAACAGAACATTTCAAAGTAGCAAGTGCTTGGCTTGGAGTTAATGCAGAGAGTGAAACTCCATCCAAATTTTGGGGAATCTGGAAGGACATTCTAGAATGGAAGGGCTCTAAATCTGAAATTCTTACCTTGAAGGAAGATGAAGAATTACTTAGGGTGGGAGGGGGCAGGTGGGTCTTGAGATGGGCATTAGAAGGAAAAGGAAGGGTTGAAGCTACACTTTTGGGCAACTGCCAGAAGTTTAGTTTGGCTGGAAGGCACTGTGGGAAGGGTCAGAGAAGCCAGGTCTGAGCTGGAAAAGTAGGCAGAGCCTTTTTATGGCCTAGCTAACGAGTTTGGACCTCTTCCTGAGGGCAATGCTTACTTACATTTATATAATAGCTTTATTATGTATTTATAACATAAAATTGCAGTTATACTTCCCTATATCCAACAATAACCCCTTCATACTTGAGGTAACTTTAAATTGGCTACATTTTATCTAGAAGCGGAAAGTCTAGCCCTTTCCACATCTTGTTTAAGTGAGGCAAGGAATTGGAGCTCATGTTGACGTTGACATGCTGTCTCTTCAGACTACTTCACTCAACAAGCTTAAAGACTCAGACTGAAGCAGGTTCCCCCACTAACCTTCATGGGTAAGGCTGGAGTTTAGTGGGTACAGCAGAGAGGGTCTGTCAGGAACGCTTCCACAGATTTCAGCAGTGGAGTTGATCACAAAGACAGCTCCTCAGGGTCCTGTGGTTAGAAGGTTTGGAGAAGATGACAGGCAGATCAAGGAAGCATGGTCCATGAGATGCACAGCCTTGGGGAAATCTTTGCTCAGTTTCACATTCTTTCTGGAAGCCTAAGGGAACAGACACAGCCCTGGTTTCTCTTCCTTACACTACTCCATGAGTTGGGTCCTACACCTCAGGTCTGGGAGCCCATCACGTGCCAGTTACTCTAACTAAAAAAAAAATGCACTTGTTGGGGTCTGTGGGTGGCTTAGTCAGTTAAGCATCTGTCTTCACCTCAGGTCATGAACCCAGAGTCCTGGGTTGAGTCCTGCATCTGGGGTCCCTGCTCAGAGGGGAGCCTGCTTCTCCCTTTCCCTCTGGCTGCTTCTCTGCCTACTTGTGCTCCCTCTGTGTGTCAAATAAATAAATAAAATCTCTAAAAAAAAACAACAATGAACTTTACTAGAATAAAAATAAAACATATACAAATAAATACATTTTTCAAGTATAAATAAGCTTATGAGTAGCTACCACTTAACCATTGCCATTCTAAAATTAAATTAGGAGGAAATGAAAATTAAATATGGTTGGTATGAATTTCCAGCTTGATAGAATTGCCCAGATTAGGAGACATCTGATATACCATAGGCATCTTTCTCTGATATACCATAGGCATATTACACTTGGAGGTAAATTCTGGAAACCCGCTTTAGGATGGCTATTTCTTGGTGATTTTCCTGTTTTGTCCCATGAAGTATTCTGTAGAATTTGACATAAAGAGAACCAACAGGCTGGTAGACTGAGTTCTTAGCAATAGGAAATACTTTGATAAAACAACTCCTAAATAATTCCAAAATGACTTAAATGTCCTCTTCTCTGTCAAAGATTCTACTGACAAAAAAGCCCATAGCTTATCCTTGAACAGCTCCTGGTGAAGGATGTCAGATAACGCAAGCGTTTTCCCCATTTCTAATCTTATTTTATGATTTTCAGTTTTACATAGGAAATCTATGGCATCTGGTGAAATTATCTCATCCTATCTGAATTTAATTCCTTCCATCAGGGGACCCATGTAGATTTCCACTGACTTCACCAAAAATACTGCGTATGTGTCTGAGATCAAACAGTGCCCCGTGGGGTTCCTTTATATCATAAAATAATTTTTCTACAAAGAAGCCTGCACATGAAATATTTATATATTCTCGTGATGAAGATTCTCCCCATCCTATGTATGCTGAAGGCAATAGCACCACTCCCTTCCCTCAGTGAAATCTCATGCGTTTTGAATAAAATAAGGGATCCAGAGGTTTCGGTTTCATAGTGAGCCAGGAGAGATATATTTTTTGAATGTATGCATGAGACTGTGAAGTCAGTAAAAAGACACCAAGGAGGAATGTGGGATGTGTGGGGTACTGTTGAATTTAAACAAGTTAAAAATAAATACACATATACAACACACACACGCACACAGGAAAGATAGATCATAAAAATAGAGGCAATGGCAGGCAGTTAGAAGACCAGCAGGTATAAAAGATGACAGTGAGCAGGGCTGGGTGCAGAAAAGGCAAGCTTTTCTAGGAAATGATCTGAGACATGAGCCCTGACTGATAGATACCCATCCATGCTATCATACTTAACGAGAGAGAGAGATTTGCCACAGAGTTCTCGGAACAGAATCTAGGTGATCCAGATAGTGACTCATGTAGGTATGGACAGCTCATCCTGGGGCTGAAGATGTGGCTTGGATGAAATCTAAAGGGCAAATGCTTTCCAGGACGTAGCTGCTGGCTTGGAGGATAAAGCGATTTGAACTATCAATGTTAGTATGTATCAAGATTTATGGCCAACTGATGTGGATCTAGGAGGAGATTGAGGAAGGAAAGACCTTGGGTTCACAATTTGCACACTAGAAAGAACCAATATTCACATTCTCAAGCAAAGTCTATTTGTTTACGAACATGTTGTAACAAAGCACCACAAACTGGGTTGCTTAAGACCATAGAAATGTATTCTTTCACAGCTCTGGATGCGAGAAGCCTGAAATCAAGATGTTGGCACTACTGTTTTCTTCTGAGGGCACTGAGAGGGACTCCGTTCCATGCCTATCTCCTAGTTTCTGGTGACAGTTGGCATCCGTGAAGATGCCACACTCTAGTCTCTGCCTCTTTCTCCACGTGGTGGTCTTCTTATAAGGACACCAGTTGCATAGGATTAGGGCCCACTCTACTCAAATATGATCTCAGCTAATTACATCTGTGATTACGCTATTTCCAAATAGTTCACATTGCAAGGTACTAGGGGTTAGGACATCAATGCATCTTTTGGGAGGATATAATTCAACTTGTGAAGCAAGGTCAATGGTGAACACAGGAACCTCTGGGAAGTTGGGTCACAGTCAACAGTTAAGAATACTCACATTCCTGTCCACACAGCCTTAATTTGAATCTGAAGCTATTCTAGTCTCCAATGAGCTGCTGATGAATCCATATGTCTCCTCCTATTTATACTCAAAAAGTGAAAGCAATGAAAAGAAACGAAATAATTATAGAGAGAGAAAGAGAGGGGGAAAAACATGGATGGAAAGTAAAGAAAGATAAAACTTTCAAAGTACTTCCTCCCTATCACAGATATTGTATCAGTTCAAACAAATCTTAATATTCTACTTAGATATGTGGAGCTTCAAAAATCAGAAACAAATATATATTTGAAATATGGAAGAGAGAAAAAGTCCTCAATAAAAATTATTGTAACATTTCAAAGCATACTGTGCTATCACATGAAATTCAAAGCAAATTTTAGAATTTCTGTTTTCTGTGAAGCCTGACAGTTAAAGAATCACAATAATGAATGGCAGTAGGCTCTAGTCTTGGCTGTTTCATCATTACTAATTCACCTGTTGGATCTTAACAAACTATGCCAATACCTCTTCTTCTAAGAGGAATCCAACCTTCCTTTTCCTATGCATGATGAGGTTCTAAATTGTGCCTGCGAGCCCATGTGTGCAATATGTACTACATTGTTGCCCTCAAGGGCTTAATATAAATGTAACATCATGTTGTGCAAAAAGAATTTCCCTGTGATTTAATAACTAACATACTCAGAGGGAGCCATCATTTAAAACAGCAGAAGAATGCAAGAACCATTTGGCTGATGAGAACTGAGCCAATTGGGATCAACTACCCTGTCATCATTCATGCAGCAGAACATAAATACGGATCAGATGAAAGAAAATGTGCAGGTCAAATGTGATGGGTTGTTCCAAACTGTCACAACTGAAAGATAATGCTTTGCTTGAGTAGAGAGGAAGAAATAAGTAGACATTTTCTAAACATTAAATACCTGAGTGAAACCAAAGCAGCTGAACTGAAGCAACTGCCTCAGTCTAATGACTTCATTTCTGTCTTGTAACTTGGGGAAACAAGATGTCAAAAATAATCCATTAAAAAAATGGAGCAAGAAATGTACAAGACCTCTATGAAGGAAGCTATAAATCTTTACCAAGGAAATAAAAGAAAGTTTAAATGAGCAGAGGGGCATGCCACCTCTTGGTTGCACATATTATAAAGACTTCAGATTACTCCAAAGTAATCTATAATGTACCTAAACTCAAAAGTCTAATGGGATATTTTATGGAACTTGATGAGCTGGTTTTCAAATTTATTTGAAAGAGAATACTTGCAAGAATACTTAATAGAAAAAAATTCCAAAGCAGAATAATTATGAGGGGTCTTGCTTAATTAAAATAGGGGGGTACTGGTGTAGGAAAAGGGAAAGTGATCATTGAAGCAGAGCAAGGCTCAATAATCAATCTTTTCATACTTAATAATTTTGATTATGACAAAGATGGTATTTTGAATCAGTAGGAGAATTAATGTCACAGGAAAAACTAGTAGTCTGTTTGGAATGTACCATATTAAAATACTTTATCTAGCTCACACCATTCCTTTAAAAAACTCCTGACAAGGCCGCCTGTGTGGCTCAGTCAGTTAAGTGTCTTCCTTCGGCTTAGGTCATGATCCCAGGGTCTGGAAATGGAGTCCCAGGCTCTATGCTTGGCAGGGAGTCTGCTTCTTCCTCTTTTGTTCATTTCGCCTCTCTCAAACAAATAAATAAAATTTTTAAAAAATAAAAGTACAGTAAAATAATTTTTAAAAATTAGAAAATCCTGATAGATTGCAAGTGTGAAATGTAAAATAAAATAAAATTATAGAAATATTAAAAGGAAATTAAAGAATTTTAAAATCATACAAGGAAAAGGCTTTCCTCTCCCCTCACCCAACTTAGAAGCTATAAAATAAAGTGATTTAATTACATGATATTTTTAGAGTTCTGTGCTCAACAGACATAAAAACGCAAGCCTGACTTGTAGAAAATATCTGCATCACATAATATAAAGATAAATATTCAGACTATATTAAACAGCTTCTATAAATCCAGAAGAAAAGATAAATAACTCAAGAGGATAAAGGTAAGGTCAAAGAAAACACTTCACAATAAACAAGTACTTACAAAGATGATATTCAAACAACCGCCAAACATGAAAATAAATGCTCTAGTTCACTACCAGAGAAGTTTAAATTAAGCGCAATAAAATATTTTGCCTATCAGATTAGCAAAAGTAAAAATAATAATATTTTCTATTATTAGTGTTATGGCTAGGATACAGGCACTCTCTGTGAAGGAGGACATTCAAAACTTTTCTTTGGAAACAATTTGGTAATGTCTTTAGAATATAAATTGTGCATATTTTTTCGATCCCACAATTTGACTTCTAGTACTGTATCTATTCTAAAACAGTTCAAATATGCATAAATGTAAATATACAAGGATATTCATTTCAGTGTTGTTTATGATATAAAAAAATTCAAGCTGAATGAAATGGCCATCAATATGGGAATGATTGAGCAAATGAAGGTATAGTCTTCACGTGTAATGCTATACTCAGCAGGATGGGTTAGGTTATGCTGCTATGAGAAAACAATCTCAAATTCTCAGTAGTTAAATAAACAAAGATTTATTTTATTTTTCACTCATGATATTCACATACTCATCCAGCTCAGCGAGGGGCTATGGTCTGTGTCCTCCACAGGCCGATTTAGCTGCCACAGTTTAGAGCATTACCGTTCACTATGGCAGATGGAAAGAAAGTGCTGAATTGCAGATATTGAATCTTCAAGCTTCTACTTAGAAGAAATGTGTGTAGCTTATAGGCACATTTCATTTCATTAAGTGGCCAGACCTAGCTCCCTGGGCAAGGAATTGTGTCCTGATATTGAATTGAAATAATCAGTATACAACACTAATGACTATCATAAACATTATGCAATTATTTTACATCAGGTCCATATGTACTATCTGGAAATACACTAACATTCAGCGAATTGTATGCTTAAAATAACTGAATTTTATGGTGTGCAAACCATCTCACTAAAACCATTTTCCAAAAAACACTGCAGAACATGTAGATATTACCTAATATTACATTTGACTCATGTATCAGAGCTCAACTATAGTGGCTTAACAAAAAGAGGTTTTTGCTTTTCCTATAAACAGAACAAAAAGGCCTGAATATAGGCAGACTAGGGCTGGTTTTAGTTGCTTGAGGAAGTTCTCAAGGATCTAGGCTCATTCTGGCTTTCTGTCATCCATTCAGAACATACAGCTCTCATCCTCACCTTTGAAAGATGGGTGCTTTATCTCCAGGCATTGGATCATCATCCCTGCAGGCATCTTCAAGGGATGATAGCAAATGTTCTCTTACTTGAGCACATTGCCAGTCCTGATAAAGTTGCAGTTTTGTTGATAAGAAAGAAAGAGAGAATAGATATTGGGTAGATGACTGGCTCTTCTTATATCATACCTTTTTCATTGGTAAAACAGCATGAACTTTATCCCATACCATTATTTTTCTTTCAAATATGCACCATGACTTATTACACCATAACATAATTATTGGAAAACTAGATTATTTCCAGTTTTCACCATCTTATATAATGCTGTAATTAATGCTCTTGCAAAAAAATTTGTCTAAACCTGTGACTGCTTCTTTAGTATCTTTTGGGGATGATATCAAGTTTACAAAGAGTTCAACGTGGGTTTTTTTCCCTTCTACTTCCAAATTATTATGAAGTAAAACTTAAAAAAACCTTTTAATACTTGACAGTTACTTAGGACCTAAACAAATCTTCCCTAATTTAAGTTACCACAAGAACTTTTTTGTCCAGGACTGGACTTAGAAATACTCAGAAGCAACATTCAGAATAGTAGAGCTTTGAGATGCTCCTAGTGACAGTGTCATTTACATTTGGCGGTGGTGGAGAAAGGTGGCCGTGTAGCCTAACGGTAGTGTAGACAGCACTGCTATTGGAGGGAAAGGTACTGGCTGCAGTATCCGTGGAGTGGGAGGGTAGAGGTAGCAATGGTGGTGAAGGTGGTAGTGAAGGAGATGATGGAGATGATGATGGTGAAGGTGGGGGTGGCCGAGGTGGTAGCAAAGAAGATAGTGGAGGTGGTACCTGGAGATGGTGAAGATCTTCTGGGAACAAGATGATTATCACATTACTTATCACTGTCATTGTCACAGAATAACTTATAGGGTGTTTTTCATGCATTTTTCCACATCCTCTTGGAGTCACTTCCTACTACGACCAGCCATTGTCATAGCATTCAGTTCTATGTTGGATTTCATACTTCACCAGGTGTAACCTAAGAATGCTTTTTCCCAGACCCTTGCTGCACACTTCTTACTTCCTGTCCTGGGGCTTTTGATGCTACAGCATGCAATGCTAAGAGACCTAGGCTTGGCACTTGTGCATGCAGACTCAAAAAGCCAGGAAGTTGACCCATGAGTGATCTTTGACCAAAGTGTAAGCCATCCAGACATGCATTTCATCAGGCTCCTCCAGAGAATTCCACAGAATTGAGCTCCGTTTTCCCATACTGGGAGCAGCTCAGCTTTTTATTGACTTTTCTTATTCCCTGCCCAACTTTACTCCTGCTTTTTACAGCTACTTTCTAGAATTGCATCTCAGATTTAGTACCTGACTAATAGGTAGGTAGGTAGATCTAACTAATAGATTAATAGCCTTTGTTTTAGGTTCTGCTCTTAAGGCAAACCATTCTAAGGCAAACCATAAGGCCAGAAAAGCTCTTTCAAGAAAAGTTTTATAGAATGACACTACCAAGGTTGTTCATCCATGGTTCAGAAATACTTTTTTATTTATTTCCTCTACCACCACCAAATGTAAATTTGATCCATTGGATCTTATCCTCCGTGAGACTATTAGTGGATCTCTGGTACCCTACTCTTTAGAGCTAAGTAGGTGCCCAGTAGAACACCATAAATAAATAAAAGAATTAATTTGAAGTAGCCAATTTTAAAGCCCAAGTGCAAGCTTATCCATAAACACACATTTCAGTCAGGGATTGGTATCCACTTGTGAAACCAAATTAAAATTATAAAATTAGGGGCACCCTAGTGGCTCATTGGGTTAAGTGTCTACCTTTGGCTCAGGTCATGATTTTAGGGTTCTGGGATTGAGCTCCTCACCAGGCTCCCGGCTCAGGGGGAAGTCTGCTTCTCCCTCTGCATTCTCCCTCAAGTAAATAAATACAATCTTTTAAAAAATTAGAAAATTACTTGCTGAATCCAGAATTATAATAGGGTTGGTGCGATAAAAGAAATCATGTCTTGAGCAAAAGCTGATTGTTGGAACAACCATTTCAACATGAACAACAGTGTGACTTATTCAGGGTACCCTCTTCTCTGAAAAACAAAAGTATATAAACCTACAAACTTTTTATTCTCAAATGCTTTTTTTCTTCTTCATTTTGACTCTTATTAACCTATCATGTTTTTACTCCCCAGTTTGGTAATAATATTACAATTTTCAAGCTTAAATTGATGTTCTTTAACCTTGGTTAAATTTTAAGAGTGTCTTTGTTGGACTCTACATAATCGTAAGGTGACTTCAAATCACAATACAAGGAAGACAATTGTAGGCTGATTCCTGCAGAAAGCTGGTTTCATAGACCCTCCAAGGATTCTTGTATTTTGACATCACGTTTATTGTTGGGTCCTCTTAAACTGATGATTTTAGTCTTGGAGCCCCACAGATCACCCTCTGCTAAAGAGGATAGAGGATAGAGTCTATCCCTTCAATTTCTTTGAAGTTGCAGAAGATGAAGGTGGGACAAGACCCACTAGACCACCTACCCTACTACCACACACACACACACACAAATCTTGAGAAATCTTTTCTCAAATTAATAATCATTTCTGAGGTTACAGTTTTAAAATATTGATTCTCATATTTTGATTTAAGTTCAACAAGAAAATTAAAACAAATTTAAAACACACATTTAGGCTGAGTTTTAGAACATATTTGTAATGAGCCACAGGACCACCTAGGACATATGGGACCACCAATAGCCCTGAGATCACAATTTGAGAACCATTTATCTGTACCACAGCAAATGTACATTCTGGCAGAGAATGAAGTGAAATAAATATGTTTCATATTTGTTAATTTAGCTTTCATCTTCCTTTTTAAAACAAACTCCTTTTCATCCTTCTTGATTGGGTTGCAAGGAGTCAGCTTTAACAATGTCATTTCCTCTGTTTCTGGGAAAACAGAATCTAGAAAAAGAAGGAAAAGGCTAACCATGGCCTTAAGGATCCAGCTTATAGCTGATTGGTGCATCTGGTAGTAGTGAGTTAACCATTCCAGGGAGCTGGCTGAAACAACTTAGTACATGTTTCTGAAGGTGATAAATTTTTCTCCAGTATGAGTGTTTCTGTAGTTCACATACATTTCAAGTACACTGGAAAATTTAAAATGAGTCGCGGGCCAGGACTGCTAGGTGCTACTCTAACATCCAGTCTGCCATTCCTCTTGATATTTTGTCAGCTAGAGTCTCCAGTACCCTCTCCTCCATTCAGTTCGGTGTAGGCCTGTGCCTAAAGTCTGACCACTAAGATGTATAATACTGTGTTGTGTGTGAGTCCCAGGAAGCCTTCTTGAGAGGAGGATGGAAGCATGAGAACTTTTTGGTCACTTCTTTCTTTCTGCTCCCTGAGATATGCATGTAAAGAAGAGAAGAAGGGATATGCTCCTGGAACTCCATATGCTAAGGATGATGAAGCAGCAAAGTAAAGGGGAGCTGAGCTCCATGGACACTGCCACTTAATTGGGGGGGGGGGACCCAAAACCTTGTGTCTGATTTAAACCACTGTTATCTGGATTTTCCTTATCTATGCAGTCATACATAATCCTCACTGACACAGAAAGGAAGCCAAAAGACTACTGTGCTACCAGGAAACATATGAGAGCATAGCTCCTGCTCCATCCTCATTTCCTGCCTATACTGACACCACATATCTGGAGGCTGGAGGAGGGGCATCTTCTCAGGTCACAATTTTGGGAGTACAACACAATCTCTTCCTCTTTCTTTAGCTCATTGTCAATTTTTGTAGGAATCACTTTAACAGTAACATATCAGGCTTTCTTTTTTCTTCCTCCTCTTCCTTCCTTCCCTCCTTCTTTTCTCTCCATCCCCCCACCTTCTTCTAAATGTCCTTACTGTGTTTGCGAAATTCTTTTCTCTATGAGTCTTGGAGGGATGCAAAGAAATTAAAAAAAAAAAAAAAAGCCACCAGTTTCTCATTTTCCCTGCTCCTGTAGTCATCATCCAGTCAGATGTACCCATATGGGTACTAATGACATGAAGTAATGACACAAAGTCATTTGGGAACTAATGACATAAAGTAGGGATGAGAGATTCTCTCTGGAGACAGTTGTGGGGATGATTGTGTCCTTCAAGGGTAGTGGTGGCAGGGAGCCAATGATGACATCTGTCAATGGCCTGCAGCCAATGACATCAAGGACCACTTCCGTAGTTGGACAAGTTGCGCTTATTACTCTTTACAGCAAAGGGGTATGTAAATCATAGAGAATCATGTGGTATCTTCGTAAGAGGGTGTTACAAAGAAGATATTATAAGATTTAATTGATAATTTCAGGGAAGGTCGAAGAAGGGAGGGTTTACTCATAAGACTCTTCCAGAACACAGGGGCAATTCTATGATTCAGTATTTCAATCTTATATGTACAGATAACTACTAATAGCTTACTATTTCTGGTAACATAAAGAGGTGCTTGACACATATTTTGTGTTATACACATCATATACTGTATTCTTACAATAAAGTTAGCAAGAGGAAAAAATTAAGAAAATCATAAGAAATAAAATATAGTGCTCTACCGTATTTATAAAAAAAAGTCCACGTATAAGTGGACCCACACAGTTCAAACCTGTATTGTTCTGGGGCCAACTGTACTAAGCATTAAAAATAATCATGCTAAGTATAAGAGATGGCTGTATCTTCTTTAATACTCACAACAACTGAGGTAGATGCCTTTTATCAGTGCTATTTTATACCTGAGAGGACTGGGGCTAGAGAGATTGTCTCTTGTCCCTCATCACATATAGAAACTACCTTAAAGTCACATGCCCCAGTGTGCAAGTGAATACAGTAGCGCTTGGAGAACATTCAGCTTTATTTGACTTTCTGACCCTTTCAGAGAATGTAGCCAGATGGAGAATTTCTGGGGCTCATGAGGAGCTCACTGGACATGTAGGGCTAACTGGTGCTGAGAAAATGTGTGCTCTTGGTCCGTGCCAATTTCATTGCTCCTTTGCTGGCCAGACCCTGAGGAGAAGCCACCGAGTGTGAAGGGCACAGGGCCTGGTTTGGGAGGGAAGACCAGACCTTTAGAGATAGAAATGTGTTTCAGGTTTCAGGTTCAGTTCCCGAGGCAATGAACAAATGATAACATTAGGATTTCTCCTCAATCCTGACCGAGGTGGAAACAGTTGTGACAGCATGTCAGCATATTCCAACAGGGAAAAATGGTCTTGAGACTGGCTTTGTAGAGGACAGCTAGACTCTCTCTTCAGGGAGAGAAGAGAGTGTTGTTACCCAAGCTTTTCTCCAGCACACCAGAAAAAGGATACCTGGAAGGTGAGGGTCTTAGGATAAAATTAATGATGACTTCCATTGGGGTATACTCTGCCTCGAAAAGGGAAGCACCCTTGAAGGTGTGTAGACACAGATATACATGAGAGCTGAGGAGCCTAATGTGCACCTCATGCCTGCGTTCTCTGTTCAGCAGCATTCTTCTGCTGAGGATTTATGTGTTCTGATGCCTCAGAGTGTACAACAACAGCAGCTACTACCCTACAGGACCTTCTATGTAAGGAAAGTATTATTGTAAGCAGTTCTTAAAAATCGACTCAGTCTTCAAAACAAATTCTTGACAAAGGACACCATTATTATCTCCATTTTACAGATGAGAAAACTGAGGCATGAAGAAGCCCAGTACTTTCCTATGCTCACTCTACTCACAAGAAGGCAGAACCAGGCATCTATCCAAGGCTTTCTGGCTCCAGAGCACCACCTCCCAACATTGCCTTTTTTAAGCTGCTTTTTGTGGGACTCCAGGAGTGAACTCCACAATAATGAAAACGAATTCCCTTTCTTAAAATTCAGGTTTGACTCAGCTACCCCATCATGAAAGGAACATGATTTTATGGTGATTACTTATATAATCCATCATGGGATTTTTGGAGACATATTTAATGTTTGTATAGCACTTGGAGGCCTATTAAACGTGCAATAAAATGTAGACAAAGAAACATTCTCGGCATTGCTTATTGATGATGGCAGTGGAAGTTGAAGTTTCCTTTAAAGGTTTTTACTACTCCAGTGATTCTTTCTTTGTCATATTTCCTATGGCCCATTTTGCTAGCTCTCCCATGGAGAAGAAAATAAAATGGCTGAGTGAAACCTCCCACCTACATTAAGTTAGCTACTCATAACTAACTTCCTTAATCAAAGGAGACCCTCCTTTTTTGATTAATCATCTTTTTATAGTACACTTAAGAGGAAAAAGAACCAAATGAAAATATTAAGTTGGAGGCAGCACAAACTAATTCGATAATATTGCCATTACAACTGAGTAAAGAAATACATGGAGCTCCCCTGGAAATATTTTTCCTGTGAAAATTTATGCCTTTTCTAAAGGCTGTGTGCAAGGGGTGTTTTTCTTCATACACTCTCGGTGGATGTAATGAGTAAATGTTAGCTTTGTGCCTTTTTTTTTTGCCCATTAAGAGTTACGCATCATGGCAATTTACAAACAAGAGGGTGAACAGGTAGGCAGGGCCAAAGGAGGTTTGATGAATCAGGAGAAAATGCAAATGATTTAGAAAACATTATCTGGGAGCTGAAATCGTGGAGTCACACTTTATGAGGATACCGTCACCCCCTAAGTAGCCACCAGTTCAGTCGTGTTGGGGTGGCTAGTATCTTTAATGATTGGGGGCCATGGATTCACCCACCATTTGCAACAAAGCACTCCAATATTTTTCAGGAGTAAAAGCACTTTTCACTGGCTGCTCCAGAGTAGCTCATTGAAGTAAGAGCCAAGCGTGTAAACGACCTCCTGAAAGAACTGGCAGGCGTGAAGAACATTGAGCCCCAAAGCACGAGTTGTTTGTGAGGCGCTCCTCCAGCTGAAACCTGGGGAGGGGAGGCCAGCGAGCAGGGAGGCAGGCGGAGGTGGAGGCAGGCGGAGGTGGACGGCTGTCTGCGGGCGAGGGGGAAATGTTTATACAGAGCAAGTTACAAGGTGGACAACAGACAAATCATGGTGTGGGGCTGCTCCAGGGTGAATCTGGAAGGTGCCTTCTTTGCTCCCAAGAGAAAAAGCGAGATATTAAAGCCAGCAGCATTTCAACCTAAAACCATCTGTCCCATTTGGGGTTAAAATCTTTGCTTCTTTGCAAAGTAGGCACTAGCTCTCCTGCCCCAAATTCCCCTGGGCACGGGGAGTGCAGAAAGTTTTCCTTGGTAGGTAAGTTGTTTTTATGTGAAACCATTTTGGCCAAGGTGGGGATTTTTCACTTGGGTGTCAGTGGTGCCCTTCTGATGTTTATAAAACGTAGCAAATGTACAGTTTGAACAGTTATTTTAGGTAAAAACGTCAATTTCTTCATCGAGTCAGGCACTCTAAGTTCTGTGTTTGAGACAAATTCTTGGATTTTCCAGTGTTGAGAAAACTTTCACCTTGCTTCACACAGTTCTCAGGTTGAGTTATGACCCTGACATCCCCCTGCTCTCTAAAGTGCAGTGATGGAGGTCACTTAAAAACAACTAAAAAGAAAAAAAAAAAGTAATTTTCTATCATGTGGGGGGCGGGGAGAAGATAACACAGGTTCTTTCAAGGTGGAATTTCCCCTGAAACTGGCCTTAATGTTCATTTCTTTGAGACATGGTCACTTGCTAGAACACCCTATTGGGGGCGGCTCCCTCAATATTCTATGCCTTAAGCCCACACCAAAGCTCTTTCCACCTCAATTCTCCACTAACCAATATACCCTTAAGAACACTAAATTGTCCAGAAAATGTTGATGCATGAAATCCTTTGTCTGAATGATGTCCACGGTCCTTCTCGTTTTTGGGGGACATCTTTTGTCCCACTTTGAATGCTAATCTAAATTTCATGTACTTCTCTTTTCGCTGGCTTCCAAAGTTATTCAAAGTCACCCTTACCCAACTGCATGACTATCTTGAGACTTGAGGTATTGAGCAAACCCTGCTTTGGTATGCTTGTAAGTAGTAAGACTGATGTGTGGTGTGGTACTGGCACAAAAACAGACACATAGATCAATGGAACAGAATAGAGAACCTAGAAGTGGACCCTGAACTTTATGGTCAACTAATATTCGATAAAGGAGGAAAGACTATCCATTGGAAGAAAGACAGTCTCTTCAATAAATGGTGCTGGGAAAATTGGACATCCACATGCAGAAGAATGAAACTAGACCACTCTCTTGCACCATACACAAAGATAAACTCAAAATGGATGAAAGATCTAAATGTGAGACAAGATTCCATCAAAATCCTAGAGAAGAATACAGGCAACACCCTTTTTGAACTCGGCCACAGTAACTTCTTGCAAGATACATCCACGAAGGCAAAAGAAACAAAAGCAAAAATGAACTATTGGGACTTCATCAAGATAAGAAGCTTTTGCACAGCAAAGGATACAGTCAACAAAACTCAAAGACAACCTACAGAATGGGAGAAGATATTTGCAAATGACATATCAGATAAAGGGCTAGTTTCCAAGATCTATAAAGAACTTATTAAACTCAACACCAAAGAAGCAAACAATCCAATCATGAAATGGGCAAAAGACATGAAGAGAAATCTCACAGAGGAAGACATAGACATGGCCAACATGCATATGAGAAAATGCTCTGCCTCACTTGCCATCAGGGAAATGCAAATCAAAACCACAATGAGATACCACCTCACACCAGTGAGAATGGGGAAAATTAACAAGGCAGGAAACCACAAATGTTGGAGAGGATGCAGAGAAAAGGGAACCCTCTTACACTGTTGGTGGGAATGTGAACTGGTGCAGCCACTCTGGAAAACTGTGTGGAGGTTCCTCAAAGAGTTAAAAATAGACCTGCCCTACGACCCAGCAATTGCACTGTTGGGGATTTACCCCGAGGATACAGATGCAATGAAATGCCGGGACACCTGCACCCCGATGTTTCTAGCAGCAATGTCCACAATAGCCAAACTGTGGAAGGAGCCTCTGTGTCCATCGAAAGATGAATGGATAAAGAAGATGTGGTTTATGTATACAATGGAATATTCCTCAGCCATTAGAAATGACAAATACCCACCATTTGCTTCAACGTGGATGGAACTGGAGGGTATTATGCTGAGTGAAGTAAGTCAATCGGAGAAGGACAAACAGTGTATGTTCTCATTCATTTGGGGAATATAAATAATAGTGAAAGGGAATAGAAGGGAAGGGAGAAGAAATGTGTGGGAAATATCAGAAAGGGAGACAGAACATAAAGACTCCTAACTCTGGGAAACGAACTAGGGGTGATGGAAGGGGAGGAGGGCGGGGGGTGGGGGTGAATGGGTGACGGGCACTGAGGGGGGCACTTGACGGGATGAGCACTGGGTGTTATCCTGTACCAATAAAAAATAAATTTATTGAAAAAAAAGGAAATGGTTCTGGTTCTAGGCAAAAACTCTAACCACAGTTCAGATGAGACACTCTCTACTCCCTCCAGACATTCAAGTGAGCATAACTAATCTGTCACATATTGTATACTTTTTTTTATGTGTTCCTTGGCTGCATTTCCCATTATCTTCCTTCAGTGCCTGATTGTCCACTTCACCATTCAATGTTTAACCTTGTTCTCTGAAGTGAGGAGAAGTAATACGTGCCTTTTGTATAAATTTCACATAGTACTGAGTCATATAGAAGGAGAATATAAAAAGTCCTTCTTCACTAGTGTGAATACATGAGTACTCACACTAGTGGATATCACTTTCTTATGCACTTAAATTATTTGTGGAAACAGGGAGGGAATAAACAGACAGCAAATCCTCCATTTTAACCTTCCAATCCAAGCTAACTACAAAAGATTTGGGGGGAGGGCTCCAGCGCTGTTTCATTTACCCGTTAAACAAGAAACCAGTAATGTCATCTCTGACTACTTGTTGCGCGTCTTTACCTTTGGTTAAAAAAATCTGCTTTTGCTATTCCTTCTGCAATCTCTTGGATAGAGTCTTTTCCAGGCTCATCTGTGGTTAGCTCTGATCCTTCCTCACCACAGCTTACTGCCAGTGTTTGTTGATTGGATGCTGGAACTGGAGATCTAGGCCTTCCACAAGATAGTAGGCAAGATCATGGGCAGGTGCTCTCCAGATTTCCAACAGAATGAAAATAGACTTTGTATTAGAAAATGATGATCTGCCTTGGTCTTCACCGTTGCTACCATAACTTCTTGTTTATTTTCTCTTTTTGTCTACAGAGCCCTCCTCTGTAGATGCTATTCATCATGAACACACACTCTTGAATTGTACTTGGACTGTTCTCATATCCCATGTTATATGACCTTCACCCCTGCCTTTCTTTATAATTGCAGGATCTAAGTTTCAATCACTGATATCTACATAGTGATAATTTCCCCAATTGACTCTTCAAAACATCATAATCTCTAAGAAAATGAAACCACTTGTTCACAAACAGCATTCAGAATCTTCATCTATATTATGCATACATGATGAAGTTTGATCTTGGCGGCACAATAGTTACAGTGAGAATGCTTCATAGGGAGGAGATTTATTCTTTGCCTTTGTTGTATCAGTGAGGACAGACCAGCTTCTGTTGCAGTTACAAACAATCCCCAAATCTCAGGGGCTAAACATAGGTTTATATCTCGTTCCTGCTACACGTCTATCTGGGACTACATCTAGGGGCTCTGTTCCACATTATCTAAGGAAATCATATATATAGATACATTATATATACAATTTATTGATATATATAACAGATATATTATCTATTACATACTGTTATCGATTATATATTATTATAATATAGATATATTATTATCTATATATATATCTCTCTATATATAATAATTATCTATTATATTTGCTCTCCAAAGAGTTGCTTCAGCTGTGATAACCATATAAAGCTTCAGAGTGTGCACTGCTATGGTGACTCTTGTTGGAGATTTTGCTGTTAGACTTCTAATTAGCTTACATTATCTTATCTTTGCCAAGTGGATGCCTATTTTACTGTCATTTAGGGCTCCGTAGTTGAGCAGTCATTTTATTAACCTTTTTAAAGTATAGACAGTTGTAAGAGAAAACCACGCACTCCAATCTTGCTTCATCAGAGTCTTAAGAACTTCCAAAGGAAGTCTAGTCCTTTCTTTTTCCCATTGTTTTCTCTATCTGGTTCATAAAGTTTATGAAATATTCTGACACTGTCACAATTTTTGCTTTGCACTTTTTCAGGTCCATTGATGCTTTCTTATTATTTATACTCTGATGGAAAGACATGTTTTGTTTTAATTTCTCCACATTCTTATTCTAACTTCAACATGGTTTTCCTGTGTCCTGTGCATTAGACAATTGAAGAATTCAGCTGCTCTAAAATCTTTTTGATACTTAGGTTTTTCTTCTTATTGTTTATTTTTAGTCCTTTCTTCATGATCATTAACTGTCTTGTTTTAAAAAACAATTTCTCCCTTTTTTTATAGCCTATGCTGTTTCTCCCCACCTGTTGAATGACATGTAAAAATGTCATGTGTCATAAAAAGAATGACAATAACCACTGTCTTATGTCTTATAAATACAGATGCAAATATTTATGTATATACTTGACATTCTCAAAAATAATCACATGTATCTGGCATGCTCAAAGAATGTTTCACCTAGAGACTATTTGAACTATTATTTTAAATGTAAATGTTTCTTCTAATTACTGTCTGTACTTACACCTCTAATTCTCTATGAGATAGAACTTATAGTTTGGTTATACATAATTTTTGTAAAAACTGCCATCAACGTATTAATTATCTAATACAGAACCAAACACAGAACTTCCTTACCTAGGAGCTTAGAAACTCCATGTCTTGTTATTGACCTAATATCATTAGGTCAATTTTTAATTCATTCCCAGTCCATTTGTAGGAGTTTATGTCTCTGCTTAAGGACAGATATAGGATAATTTAATCAAACACAATTTAACATAGGATAATTTAATCAAACACAATTTATGACCTTTAGTGCTTGATTTCCTAATTCTACACACATGTAGTATGTACCAAGGCAGGAAACATATGGATTCCAAATTTGTTTCCACATCTCCATCAACACATAATCTCTTCCTACATAATGTAATACAATATATAGGGTGGTGGAGGAGGTGTGTATGTATGTGTGTGGTTTAATTGGGAAGTGCCTAAGAATGACATATGGAGACCAGCTACAGAGCAGTAGCTTTTGTCCTAATGGCCAGAATGATGCTTGGAAATAGTGCCCAGTTTGAGGTTAGTGGATGGACTGGGGTGAGAGGCAGGAGTCTTCAGGGTGCTTCTCATCTTTTATCATCATCATCCATCAAGGCTGCTGTGTCGCATAAAACATTTTCCATTCTTTTTTTTGCCACTGTGTTCTGGTACTGCTCAACAGCAGCAACCTGTTGATTCTGGACTGCTAAGTACTCCTGGCTGGCATACGAGGCTGCAGGGTGACTTAACTGTGGGAGACAGACAGAATTGTTTCCAATGTACACCTAAGGAGGCCCTCAGCAAAGCAAACATTGATTTTGGAGGAGTATTTTTTTTTCTCTATATGCTTGCTGCCAGGGGCCTCTAAATAGGATTCCTATTTTTTTTTTTTACCTCTGTTAATATTAACCCATTTAGAGACTGAATGATAAAGTTGAAGCCAGTTGGTCCTCCAAGATGTTGTAAGATGCCATCACCTTCCCAAACAGAGTAACTCCTAGTGAGGATTCAGTAGGTGATTGAACATGAACGAAAACCTTGGAGGCAGCTCTGAGTGCCTGGGTGGCCTCTGGTTTACTGCTGGTTCACTGGGTTCCTCCTGCCTCAATGGGCCAACTCCCAGTATTATAAATCATATAGATGTGAACTTCTTCCTGAAGTAACTTGTTTGCTTTATTTATTTGGAAAATTTCGGTAACTGCTTTCTCAACGGCCAGGCTGTTGAACTTGCCATAACTGAGGCTTACTCAAGAATGTTTAGTCTTAACACTGTGTGGTTTCCTTTAGTGACTCCTGAGCCACATTTTGAAGAGAGACGTGCTGGTACTGAAGTATGGTGAATTCACTTCCAGGTAACCCAGGGGCACCTCAGAATACCTTCGGTTTTGAGACGGAGTGGGTGGCAATGGTGAAGTGGAACCTTTCCCTAAACAAACCAGGCCCACACAACCATAAACATACCCACACCCACATACACCTTGATGTTTTAGGGGTTGAATATGCAAAAAAAAAAAAAAAAGGAATGCAGTTTTAAATGGGAATTTTAGAGTAATTTTTAATATTTTTAATGTAGAGATCACCATGTAAGTCTCCCTTCTGCAATAAACCTATTTCACTTCCTCTTGGTGTATTGCATGTCTTCAAAAGTGTATTTGAATAAAAGAAAATAAGTGCCTTAAAATGAATAAAATCATTCATTGGTAGCAGTGATGTGAGTTTACATTTGGGGCTCCCAAGCCAAACTGTCAGAAAAGACCACATTATTCTTTGTAATTTGCCAAACAGCTTTCTGGTGGAGAGCAAAGTAAGAGGGTGAGATGAGGGGGTAGGAGGTGGAGAGGGGATTGCTACTTAAGGATATATCTGAAATGCAGAGACTACTTACATGGCTTCCATACCTGGGGTTAGTAGGTAAATGAGGAAATTTTGGCAAACCTTTAAGTCCGTGAAAACTTTCCTTTAGCTTTTTAAACTAAAGCATTGGTGTAACCTTAAGCAGGAAAATGTAGTCGGTTTTTAATTTCATGTGGATGCATAGTGACATTTTTTGTGCCTGGATTTTGGGACTTTTCCATATACTCAATTGCATTAGGGAGGAAATAAAGAGGGAGGAGAGATGCACTGTTCAAGAAATTTGGTGCTCACACTGCATGAAAAAGACAATATTTTCCAAGATTGTTGTATCCCTTCTGTTAGCTTTTATGGTTAAGGGTAAGGGGACCACTGATGCTCCTTTCCTCATATCCATCCCTCAGTATCCCTAACAGCCTGTAGTTTTTTAGATGGTCTATTTATATTATACTGTCAAATACTGAGTATCCTATATCTGAGTTTATATTCCTTCCCTATCTCTTTAAAAATATATTGCTGTTCAAAATCCTATGTTCTAATAGCCCAGGGAAGAATATGGAGATAATTAGAAGTGCCAACTTTATGCTTTATCAAGGGCTCCCGAGTTGCTTCAGGCAGAATGTGTAATGCAGTATATTTTTTGTTTTGAATGTACATAGGATGACAATGAGAAGGCAAGATATAGCAGATGGAATGAGGATAGTTAAAAAAAAAAAAAAAAGACTGAGAGATTGCAGCGAAAGATGGCAGTCCAATCAAGTGCAGTGGCTTCTATTGCTTTCAGCCACCCAGTTTAGACCAACAGGTGACTCTAGGGAAAAATGACAATTCTCTTGCATGATTCCTTGGATTTCCATGTGTGTGTTTGTCTAAAGGTAAGATTTTCTTTCAGAAAATGGCTGCACTTTACAAATCTTCCAACTACTAAGAGCATAATTAGGGGGTTATGAAGAATAGAAATAGGCTCTTAAATAGAATGGCTCCTCGGCTGAGTCAGAACAGTAAACTGAAGATATTAATGCTTTTTGTTCTTATTATAAAAAGAGATATCGAAACACTTCAAAATAGTGCTAGTCAAACCTTATTGTGCCTGAAGATCATTTGGAATGCTTGTTGAATGCAGATTCTGAGGTGCTACCCTTGAGGTTTTCATTCAGAAGGTCAGCAATTGAGCATGAGAATTTGCATTTCCTACAAGCTCCCAAGTGAAACTAACTGCTGCCATGGCTCCCTGGGCCACACTCTGTATAGCACTTTCTTAAAACATTGTTTGCCTTTTTTTTTTTTTTTCAAGAAAATGGAAAGTAGGGGTGAAGTAGGGTAGAGGTGCATCAATAGTGGGAGTTAGGTGGGTATTTATTTATGTAGGTAACTCAGATTTGCACCATGGTAAACAGATTTGGTAGTTGGTTCAGATTTTAGCCCAATACATGTCTGAGGCTGGAAGGTCTTCAAATGTAATGTCTTGAACAGCGCTTATGCTTGGGGAATACTAGCTGAGCACTGAATTAATGAATTTAAATAGACTGGACCCTTCATGTGGTCTTCTGCAGCCTGAATGGGAACCTTTCTGTGGGGTCCCAGAAATAACAGACATGTTGAATATAGGATTGTTTGTGAACTGGGGCAACAGATGGCAGCCAGAAGCAATGGCAAGGCTGACCTCAAGCTCTCTCCATGCCTTGCCTTGTTTTTGGAAGCAGAACTGTGTACATGGAATAGGCCCTAAAGTTCTTAGACAATTTGGAAATGGGTAGGAAAAGGAAAAGTCTTAGAGGAAAGCCTCTTTTTCTGCTAATAAGATTAGGGATGGGAAGAAGGTTGAACTATTTGTTGGAACTGGATAGGACTTCAGCATTACCAAGTTAGCAGAGTGTAATATACTGATTTTCAAAGAGAGATGTCAATCAAATGGAAGATTGGTTACCATAAAGGAAAAAAATCAAGAGGCAAACATGAGTATAATATCTCAGCAGCGTCTATAGGAGAAAGTGTGCTCTGATTTACAAACAAGATTATTTGTTCCTTCTGGAAATCCCTTTTCCAAGCATAGAATTAATTTATCCAGGTAATTTCAGTTTGATAATGCCTGCTATTTTAATCACCCAGCTCAATCCTCTGGTTCAGACTGAATATTTATCGGGCAGGTCTTGTCAACACCACAAAAGGCTTCCTGGGATTTTTATTGTAATTTCATTAAACCTATGGATCAGTACAGAGGAGAATCCACATCTTAACAACACCGAATCTTCCAATCCATTAACATAGCCTATTCCTCTATTTACTAAATTATTTCATTTTCCTCAGTAACATTTAGTAGTTTGCACAGTTTAAAGAGCTTTCATTTTTTTCATTGGATTTGTTGCAGGTATTTGATGCATTCTGATGCTCCTATAAATAGCAGTCTTTTGAAATTTCACTTTCCAAGTGTTTTGGTTTTGTTTTTACTTACATACAGAAATACGATTGATTTGGGTCATGTAAGAGTCTGACTCCATATTTTCATGTTTGACTTCTGACTTTTATAAGACCCAGCTTCCTTTTTCCCTTCTGCTCCATATCTAGATATAATTGATAAGAAAGACAAATGAGCTCCCTCTTTTCAGACTGGTGGGAAATTCAAATTTGGCAAATTCCCAGCCCTTCTTCAGGAACTTGTCCCTGGTCCTGCTCTCTTGCCACTATAAAGGCCTAACCCACTCTCTTTGCTCCATTCAAGCCTGCCTGGACCTGCTTATGCCCTTCTTGCTTTCACTAGGAATCCTTTGTGCTAACAATAAATGTTCTAAATTCTCTGGGTCTCTGGAATGTCATAAAGCCTCAACATCCTACCTCTTAATTGGGGAGAGTTATAAGCTGCCTCTGCGGGGCAAACCCAAAACAGAGTATATTTACCTTTTATCTAGCAACCTTCCTAAATTCACATACAATTTCTAATTGTAAATTATTTTTAACTTTATATGTGTAATTATATCATCTGTGAATAATAATAACAGGGTACTATTTTCAATCATTTATTCTTAAAAAATATTTTTTATTGCTTCTTTGAACTAGGTAGGACTTCCAATTTTGAATAGAACTGGTGGTTGTGGAAATCTTGTCTTCTTGCCATTCTCAGTGGTTGGGGGGTTGAGCAGTCAATATTTTATCATGTTATGTAGGCCATTAAGATTTTATTTTGTGGGTATCTTTTATCAGATCAATGAAATTCTTGACTTCTAGCATGTTAAGTATTTTCTTTTAAAAGATAAATGTATGTTAAATATGATCAAACAAGTCTTGTGGATTTATTAAAGTAATCACATGGTTTATCTCCATTGTTCATTTACTAGGTGAATTATATTGGTTGATTTTAAGGTAAATTTCACTTAGTTTTGATGTATTATCCTTTTTATATAAAACTAGATTCTGTTGGCTAAGGTTTTGCTTAATATATTCATATTTGTATTTAAAAGAAATGTTGGCCATATTTTCCATTCTTAGTTATTTTCAGGCTTTAGTATCAGGGTTTTGCTGGGTCATAAAATGAGTTAGGAGTTGGTGAGTTGCCTGTTTTTTTCTATTCTATGGAAGAATTTATGTAAAATTGGCATTATTTCTTTTTTCACTCATAGAAAGAATACACCAGTGAAATCATCTACACCTGGAGTTTTGCATGTCATCCTTGTACAGGAGCCATGCTAATCTCTGTATCTTTCCAATTTTAGTATATGTACTGCTGAAGTGAGCATTATATCTGGAATTTTTATGAGAAAATATTTTTACAATGGACTTGATTTTTTTTTAAAGATGTAGGCATACACAGATGCTCCATTTCTTCTGGGTCATTTTTTGGTAAATTGTGTTTTTCAAGAATTTCTGCTCTGTATTTTTCAAGTTTGTTGGCATAAAGTTGATTATAATATGCTCTTATTATCCTTTTGATGTGTATGGGATCTGTATGGATGTCCTCTGTTTATTCCTCATATTAGTCATTTGCATTCTCTTCCTCTCATTAAATGTTGATTAGTGTTACTAATGTGTTCAAAGAATCAAAGCCAAAACTTTGTTAATTTTTGTTTTATTGATTTCACCACTTTATTACTTTTATTCTATTACTTCCTTTGAGTTTAATTTGCTTCCCCTTTCCAGATTCTTAAGTTAGAAGTATAAGTCAGTGATTTTAAATCTTTTTTCTTTTCTAATCCCTCTATTTAAGTCAATATATATCCTTCTATTGTTTTCACTGCATCCCACTAATTTTGCTATGTTGTTTTTTTACATTTTCTAATTTGCTTTGTGATTTCCTCTCAAACACATGGGTTATTTAAAAGCATGTTGCCTAATTTTTACACATTACAGATTTTTCTAGTTCTCTTAATTCCATTCCATAATTTAACTCCATGTTGGTCATGGGACATACACTTATGATTTCAGTTCTTTGAAATTTGTTGAGATTTGCTTTATGCCCCAGAATAAACTTTAAAATATGTCTTTTTTGTATTTATTTCTTCAGTTATTGAATGTAACATTCTTTATTTGAGAATATCAAGTTGGTTAGTTGTTTTATTCAAATCTTTTATAGTCTCACTGATTTTTGTGTGTTTGTTTTATCAGCTCTTGAGATGGTGTCAAGAACTGTCAATGGTCTGAGAATTTATTCTATCTGCAATCCAAGAAGTTAATTTGCCACTATTACATGCATTGGTTTGTGATTATTTGAATTTCCTTTTATGTAAACTGCTTGTGCATATCCTTTGCTCCTTCCTTATTGTGCATTTTTGGGGGGGAGGGGGGGAGAGTTGGTATCTCTAAATTTTATCATGTAGGACCATAGCATAGATCTCTTTAGTTATGCTATTTATTTTTAGGTGTTGATAATTTATCTTGAAACCATGCTAATTCCTCATATACATTTAATACTTTTTATGGATATCCTATTGTATTTTCTACATAGATATCATCAACAAAGTAGAATAATTTTGCCTTTCCTTTTGGATTATGATGGCTTCTTACAAATAGCATATTTGGACATATTGGTGGTTCTGTTGGTTAAGCTTCTGACTCCTGGTTTTGGAGGAGATCATGATCTCAGGGTCCTGAGATTGAGCCCTGTTTTCGGCTCCATACTCAGGGGGGAGTCTGAGATTCTATCTCCCTTTGCACCTGCCCCCCCCCCCACCATGCTCTCTATCTAAAATAAATAAATATATCTTTTTTAAAAGTGGAATAATGTTGAGGAGAAGCCATAATAGCAGACATTCTTATTCCTGATATAGGGTGAGTAATTCTAAAGTTTGTCACTTTAAGTGAAAGAAAAAGGAAGGCTGAAGGAAATTCCATTCTATTTTTAGTGCATGAAGTGTTTTTGTTATGAATGTTTACCTGAATGGGTATATCCCTCCATTTACTGATGAATGAATATGTTGAGATATCATATGTCTTATTGCCTTCATTCTGCTAATATAGTAAATAGTATTAGGTAGTCTGATGTTGCATTATATGGGAATTGCTGAGATAAGCTTTACTTGATTAGAGCATATTCTTTACACAGTCTCTAAATCAGGTTTTTAGTATAATATTTAGTATTTGTGCATCTATGTTCATAAATGAATTAGTCCATAACTTCCTTTTCTTGGACTCATCATGTTTGCCTTTGGCATGAAATTTATTTTAATTTTATAAAACAAATTAATAGCTTTTCCAATGTTTCTATTTTTTGAAACAAATTTATGATAATTTAGGATTACCCATTCTTTGAAAGTTTGTTCAAAGTCACCTTTGGAGTTATTAGGTCTGATTCCCTTGGGATAAAGTGACTTTTAATTTCTTTAATGGTTTTTTTGCTTATTGGATTTTATCGTTCTTAAATCAGTTTGGAAACTCATCCTTTCATCTAAATTTTGACATAAATTTTTTTCTTAGTATCTCTTATGATTTTTGAAACCTGTTTTCTCTTAGATGTATTTCTAAATACATTTTTATTCTATATTTTTAGAAAAGAAAATATTTCCTTAATATATATCACTCAGTGCAACCACCCCTTTTCCTCACTATTCTACAATCCAGGTGAAAATTCTCTTAATAGTTTAATCTTCTAATTGACATGTTTACAAGAAAGACTGAGTATAACTTGATGATGTACATTAATCATGACTTTACAGTAATTGTCCCTTTATATGTAAATACAGGATTCCTTCAACTGAATAGTATATTCTTGTCAAACTTAAGAGAATATTGCTATGACACCATATAATCACATTTTCATAAAACAAGTTCCAGGCAATCTGTTAGTTATAATTAATTGGACTGTAAACTACACGGAAATGAGACAAGATCTGGAAAATGAAAGATGAGAGTGGTAAGGCAATGCTAAGCGCCAGATGGATATGTAAACAAAACGAGTAGTCTTAAGGAAAAAAGTGACATCTTCTCAATTAGCAGGCATAAACATGTCAAAATTAACTCTGGAATCTGTTTTGATAAAAAACCACTATAAACCAATATGACTAAGTTAGTAGACATTTAGACAATTTATTCCTTAGCCAAAAGGGATGGTGCTTCCTTTCTCTGACCATCAAATACATAAAGTTCAAACATTTTCATATCAATATAATGGCTATACTTTCTTAGACTTTTAATACCATTGTCCACATTATCTAGGAAGATAATTCCCAAGATACTGTTTTCCTCCAACATCAAGACAGGATAATCTCTTCATTTTGAAATTATGACATTGATCTTATCAAGAGTCCTAATCTGAAAAGTATTAGCAATTATTCTGGCCTTTATACAATGACTAGGAGTACATCAGACTTATTTGCTTATGATCTCTGAGAATTCCCTGAACCACTCACACATTATTTGATAGCACATGAGAGCAAGTTAGTGAAAATGAATTAGAAAGCTCTTTATGTAATACTTTGGGGTATAAACCATCAGAGCAAAAGTGGGGTTTGCATTAGATGACTTCCGAGGTCTTTTCCTGCTTTAATAGTCTATTATCTTATGATTCTAAGAGAAAGTGAACTCTGATTTACTTTCAAAAGAAAAGGGTACAGGGAATCTTACCATCATTTTTCTGCCCAGTGACTAAGCTTTTAAATTGCATAGTCATATTATTATTTTAAAGGAAAGTGTATTGGGCAGCCCCGGTGGAGCAGCAGTTTAGTGCCGCCTGCAGCTCCAGGTGTGATCCTGGAGACCCCGGATGGGGTCTCACCTCAGGCTCCCTGCGTGGAGCCTGCTTCTCCCTCTGCCTGTGTCTCTCTGCCTCTCTCTCTCTCTCTCTCTCTCTCTCTCTGTCTCTATGAATAAATAAATTTTAAAAATCCTTAAAAAAATAAAGGGAAGTGTATTTAAGAGGTTTTTTAAAAAGATTTAATTTATTTATTTGAAAGAAAGGAGAGATAAATAGATTTTATTTATTTGAGAGCAGGGGAGGAGCAGAAGGAAAGAGAGCAGCAGACTCCCCACTGAGCAGGAGGCCTGACTCAGGGTTCAGTCCCAAGACTCTGAGGTCTTGATCCAAGCCCAGGGCAGAAGCTAACCTACTGAGCCACCCAGGTGCCCTGAAGAACTTTTAAAAATTTCATATGTTTTAGTTCTGCTGTCTTATCTATACTTTTCTATGATTTCAGCTTCTCTTCTTTATATTTATTTCCTTTTTTATTATTTTTTGCTCCCATGTTTATATCTTCTCCTTACTGATCCCCTGTTTGTTGTAAGTTTGCATTCATTTGGGTGACTTTCCTTGGAAAGAAGATGAAAGCATTATTTGCTTTTACTAATGTTTATAATATGTGTCCTCCTAGATAATTCTATAGCATAGTTTAGTGTGGGTAAAATGTGGGATAGAATCCTCATTAGAATTGATTGGTGTATTCTTTCTGAGTAATGGTTAAGTCCTATCTCTGCTGTTTGGTGGCTGTATTATGTAAGTTACTTGTTCTCCCCACTCCATAGGATAATAGTTATAGTTTCCTTTTAGGGTCATTGAGAAGAATAGATGGGTTAACATATATAAAGTGTAGGGACCAAGGACGGGCTACCCCAAGATATCCACTCTGGTATAAAGATTATTTTAAGTTGAAAGAAATAAAAAACCCAGCAGGTGCAGGAAGAGCTCTCTGCCTCCCCCTCAACTGCTTCAATTTACATTGGAAAGGAGAGCCTGTGCCAGGAAGAGAGCTATTAACAGACTCCCCATTACCTCTAAGGAACTTATCTGCATAATTAGGCAATCTTTGTTTTTCATAAAACGTCCTTTCACTGTCCACGTTGGCCATCCTCCCCTTTGTATCCTCTGACTCAACCCCTCTCCATGGTTCATAGAAGCTTCCTGTTGCCTCATTGTCTTTGGAATTTCATGTCTGTGTGAGTTCCCTGTACATATGCCTATTAACTTTCATTTTCTCCTGTTAATCTCGCTCATGTTAATCTGATTCTAAGTACAGCTAAGTACAGGGTAGAGGAAGGTTTTCCTCCCTGACAAAAGCATTGTAGTTGTCATTAGAGTCAGGTTTTGATTAATTATCTGTACATAGATACTCCTGACTTCTTGAGTTAGCACCAAATTAAGAATATTTTATGTGTACATATTGATACACTCAGCATGAAGCAAAATCATATATTTTTATCCCATTTCTAAAAACTTTAGAATTCATTTCTGTACATACTATCCAGTTTTCCTTCTGATATAAATGAGTAAATATTTACAATTCCTTTGTAGGCCCTCCTTCCCTTCCAAGTTTGACTTTCCTGTTGGTCCTCTGAGAAGTGACATTCTCTTGCAAGTTACTCTCTCCAGTGAGATCAGTCTATGTCTTCTAGCTATCAAGGACTCATTTCATTAGACAGAATGAGAAAAGCTCAGTGGGATTTAGGGATTGATGATATTCTCTATCTTCAATATCTGACAAAATTTGATAATTCTATTTCTTGGGATTTCACTTTCCCCCAATGTCTTGATTTTCACAACCTTCAAGTAAGAGATTGATTAAACCTTCATTGTAATTTAGGTATTTGAAAGTTTGTCTCTGCCTTTGATTTTGACTACGTCTACATTATAGCCAGTAGAGATAGATTTGTCAGGACAGTCATATAAACTTCCTAATTATCATGTCATTCTTGGGATTAAGAATTTAAAACCATAATTCTGTAATAAAAAAATTGTTCACTGGGGTTTTTAGAGGTGACCATGCCATCCCACAGTCCTTGTGTTTCACATGCTATATGTAGTATATCAAAGCAGTCACCACTTGATCTGTCAACATCACCACACCTTTAATTGGCATTTTACTCCAAGTGAGCAGAGGTAATAATTTGTTTCCTTAGATTATCAGTATCCTATTCTTTAATGCTACCCAGATTGTCACTGCTCAAAACCAGCAAGTGAAATGTAAATAATCTCAAATTCTCAACCTCGAAAATCTGTTGCCCATAGCTACTTCTCTGGAATCAAATACTAGATCTGTCAAGGTTCAGCTGCAGATAACAGAAATCTCTCTACCTAGTTTAAGAAAAATGGATATAATACAGGAAATTAGATGCTTCTAAAAGAATTGGATGATCTAGAAAAACGTCATTAGGCTTGGCTTCTATGAAGGTCTCCCAGAACATTGCACTATTGACCTGCCAAGGGGTCTATTACTTCTGCCATGGTTAATTATTTGGGAAATCAGGAATTGTACCACAATGGTTGTTTTAGGACCTCACTAGAGCAACCATGATTCATGCCAGCAATCAGATGCCTTATATTTTGCTTCTTGATATGTATGAAGCCTGGTGACCAGGTACTGGGCAGAAACTGCATATACAGCCATCACTGTGCTTGCAGCCATAAGGACCACCACCTTCTGCCTTCCTGTGATGTATCTTAGGCTTATATTCATGTTAATACATTTAGGTGTATGACATTTTTTATGATTAATGCAAAGCAATAGACCAGAGTTGAACTATTCCCATAGGATGGACATAGGTTGTTATTTTCCAGGAACTTAAACAATGCAGAAAGGAGTATCTTTGATTCAGCCTCCTAAGGCACACACTGAGAGTTTTTACCCAGCATAGAAACCAACAAGTACAATTTCTCAATCATAGGGCATGCTTATCTTGAGTTTTAATAAACACTACTGAATTGTTAAATTGCTTTCCTGAGTAGCTAAGCCAATTTATTCTTTCACCCATAATGTCTAGCAATACCTACACAAATTTTGTAATTCTATTTCTTGGGGTTTTACTTTCTTGCAAATATTTGATACAGACCCATGCCAGCATTGGATATTATCAAACTTGTTTAAATTTCCTACTTTCATGGGTAAAATATTCTACTGTATCATTTGAATTTGTATATCCTTGATTATATGTGAGATTGAGCATATTTTTTTGCTTATTTTGTATTTTAATTTCATCTATGATTTTCCCAGTTACATCTTTTGCTCAATTTTTATTGAGTTGATTTCTTTTATCCTCCTTGATTTGATTTTCCCTCAATCTGGACACTATGCTTTCTAATTTGTATAACTTGTCTACCCTGAGGTCATAAACATATTCTTCTGTATTTCCTTAATCTATTTTTGTAGTTTTGGTTTTTTAATTTTGACTTCTAATTTTTAAGTAATTTATTAAATGATTCATTTTGTCTTCAAATGCTAGTTTTACTATAAATTAAACTTTAATGTATACATGAGTTTTTTCCTTGCTTTTTATTTTATTCCAATGATTGTAAAATTATAAAGCTGTATTCATTTTTATACCTTTAAAATATGTTTTTGTATCTGAGAAAGTATTTCTCTTCTCAGACTTTTCAGAATTATCTAACCTATTTTATTCTTTCATGTGAATTTTTGATTTAGCTTAAACATTTCCATAATATTTATTTTGGGATTTTTATCCGGATAACATGGATTTATATATTAATATTCTATTGATATTATATTCCTTAAAATACTGATTGATTATAAAAATATAGTTCTTTTAGTAAGCTTTTAATTTTGTCTCAATAAATCTCTTCTACTTTTTATGTTAATTCATGTATTTGTCAAGACAAGTTACACTAGATGCTGCACTCAACAATCCCCAAATCTTCCTTACATCAGAGTACAATGTGGACCAAGTTGATTGGTGTTATGCTCAACTCAAACATTTTGGGAACCTAGATTGACGGGTCTACCATTGTCAATGAGGACTTCCAGATTGCTCTGTGTCTTACCATCTAATATGCAAATAGAGAAGAGAGTGTGAAGGATAATTTCGGAGATTTTTTAGCCAGACTGAAGTCGTGTGCATAACTGTTGTTGCATTCACAACTCAGTCATCTACTCCACGTTGCTGGAAGTGAGGCAAGGAAAGACTCTTCATGTAAGCCCAAGAGGTAAATAAAATGACTTTGGGGAACTCTTAAAATTGCCTCCCCCACCTACATAGAAAGTTCAAGAGAATCAACTAAAATACTACTAAAACTAGTAACAGAGTTTAACAAGGTAAATGGAATCAAGATTGGTTTACCAAAATAAACCTTCTTCTTATATATTAGCAATAAATGGTAAGAATTATAACAGCTAATATGACAAAGGATTTTCTTCCTGTTTAATTTAAATTGTCTCCAAACTGAATGTTTTGGCTCTTCCTTTTTAATGTTTCTAGTCTTTCATTTTTGTTTTAAATTTAAATATTGGAACATTCCATGATATTGAATTGAATGGTACTGTCTTGTTTGTTATAATAAAATTTCAAATGGTTAAAAACAAAATAAAATGCTGGAATGCCGCTGGCTGAGTTTCTGAAATGTTTGTCTTGATGGAACTCCTCAAAATGAAAGACACGATTTTGTGATCATTCTCTTGATAATAAGCCTCTACTTGTGTGGCTCTGAGCCCTCTCTTTTCCAAAGAGACAATTTTTTTTATTATTGTTGAAGTGGATTCAACAAGCAATTCTGCCTAAAGGTTTCTGGAAATTAAGTTTTTTTGTTTTTGTTTTTTGGTATGGTTTTAGAAAATAACAGTTGAATGAAAGCTTAGTGATCATTTAAATAATGACTGCCTAATTTAGTATTTCTATTAGAGTTGTTTCTCCATTTTAGGTACCTGCATAATCTATAAGCTACCAAACTGTATTGTAAAAGTTATTATTGTTGTTATTATTACTATTGTTAGTGAAAATGGCAAAATTTGTAGTCAGGAACCTAGACTTCAAGCTCTTCTTTTACTATATTTTACATATTGAGCCAGTTGCTTTGACCTTTTCCTTGTCCTTTTTAAAAAGTTTTATTTATGTATTCATGAGAGACACACAGAGAGAGGCAGAGACACAGGCAGAGGGAGAAGCAGAGAAGCAGGCTCCCTGTGGGGAGCCTGACGCAGAACTCAATCCCAGGACCCCAGGATCACGACCCGAGCTAAAGGCAAACATTCAACCATGAGCCATCCACATGCCCCACATTTTCCTTGTCTTGACTCAATTTTTAAGAGGTACGAAAACATCTTTCCTGCTCAGTGATGAAGACTGAACAATGTGTATATGCTCAGTGTCTATGGTAAATCCATCTTTTTCAAAGCTTTTTACTACCATTTTGAATACTGATAGCCTTTCAAACCATATGTCACCATTGATCTCCATACATAGATCCAAATCAGATTTCTAAATTCCTGTTTGAATGAAGAACAGACGCCTCAAATATACTTTGTCTACCATACAGCACATTGTCTTATCCTTCATATTTGATACTATCACTGGGTTCTCAATCTTATTGTTCCCTTGGCACCTGACAAAGAAATGATCTTATAAATTTTAAACATTTCCTTTATCTCTCAATTAAATAATGCTACTCTATGCTTATGCAACCCTGTTTTTAAACTTTTCTCATGTATATCGTCAGGGTTTTATTCTGAAGCTGCCTGGTCAAGGCTCTCTAAATCTTGTTGATGTGTTGATGTGAAATCAACAAGAGAACTATAATAAAGGCTTAAAATATTCTGTCAGAAGACAGAAGTAGTTCCATTTAAGGGCTCCTAAGAATTCACTGAGAGGCTCCTGGGTGACTCAGTGGTTGAATGTCTGCCTTTGGCTCAGGTTGTGATCCTGGGGTCCTGGGATCGAGTCCTGCATCAGGCTCCCTGCAGGGAGCCTGCTTCTCCCACTGCCTATGTCTGCCTCTCTCTCTGTGTCTCTCATGAGTAAACAAATAAAATCTAAAAAAAAAAAAAAAAGAATTCACTGAGCTGGAAGAAGTTACTACTGTAATATTCTATAGTCTTTCCTCAAACCATATGATCAATAAACAATATGGTAATTGAGGTACATTTTAGATTGTGACCTATGAATTCTGAGAAAATATGAGCATTTTTAGCATTCTAGTCATTGAACATTTCCTAACATTTCTGGAAAGACATTAGAACATATTCTTGCTTGAGAACCTTAAAGATTATATGTTATAGGGATATGGACTCCTAAATTCTACTAAGTTATATCCTTGCATCTCTTTTGCCATAATAAAAGAATAGGCTTATCTGGAGAGAGAGAGAGAGAGAGAATGGAAAAAGGATGGGGGGAGTATGACATACATTCAGAGAGAACTAGAGTATACAGACAAGGTAGAGAAAGAAAGAACAGCTGTGTGCCTGCATTTGGATATCCAGTTTTTTGTTTTTGTTTTTTTTTTACTTATGATAGTCACACAGAGAGAGAGAGGCAGAGACACAGGCAGAGAGAGAAACAGGCTCCATGCACCGGGAGCCCGACGTGGGACTCGATCCCGGGTCTCCAGGATCGCGCCCTGGGCCAAAGGCAGGCGCCAAACCGCTGCGCCACCCAGGGATCCCCAGATATCCAGTTTCTTATTTTGATTCTTAAGGAGCAGATCTGTTTCCTGCCCTTGAACTCTATATGTACCCAAATATCTTTCCAATATATTTTACCATAGCAACACCTGTGCTATAGTGATCAACTAACTCAATTTTCCAGCAACTGTCCCAATTTTGGCCCAAATGCCATGAATTTTGGGAAATCCTTAAATTCCAGACAAATTGGGATTGCCAGTCAACCTAACCTAATCTGTGAGTAACTGCCTCTTAAAATAATGTGATGTGGAGATCCCTGGGTGGCGCAGCGGTTTAGCACCTGCCTTTGGCCCAGGGCGCGATCCTGGAGACCTGGGATCAAATCCCACGTCAGGCTCCCGGTGCATGGAGCCTGCTTCTCCCTCTGCCTATGTCTCTGCTTCTCTCTCTCTCTCTGTGACTATCATAAATAAATAAAAAAAAATTAAAAAAAATAATGTGATGTGGGTTTTGGAAACTACCAACCAGGAAAGCCTTAATTAAAACAAAATTTAATCCACATTCAACTGATGAACATCTATTACATTCAAAACCTCTGTTAATGCATCTTACTTTCTACTTAGTTCTAGTATTTACTACTTAGAACATGATGTAGCTGTGGGCAGGAACATTCCGATAAACAGAGATGAGTTAACTGTAAGTAAATAAAACATTTCAGATTGGGATGATCCATGTTGAGAGGAATTACCAGAGTATGTTGCAATTTTCAATGTCAGAATCCTAAATTATAACATTGTGTCACAGAGTTGTTTTAAGAGGGCAAAAGTTATCAAGAAATTCACTGTACTGAAATAATATTCTTCTTCCTTTTTACATATCTATACAAAGAAAATATTTTGCTCTTAATATAAATATATTATGCTATACATATAGCCCACATATTTATGTATTCATATCTATATATATTTAGCATATATATATATATATATGCTAAATTAGGGAAGTGTGCTTTGTAAATAGCTTTTCCTCCCTCAAAAATCATGTGACCATCAATATTTGCAGCTAATATGATTTAATAACTGTATACCCTGCAAGAGGTCAATAAATGCAAGAGAAATCAAAGTCATAAAAAAGCCGAAGAGATGATTACTTAAGAAATGACAGCTGCATCAACCTGAGAAGCAGCAGACAGACCACCCAGAGAGGCTGCCTCTCAGTGGTGGCTCCCTGCTGGCTCCCCATACCCACACCCAGTTTGAGAAAAGAAATGATGACAGCCTAGTTAAGAGGCACAACCCTCACCAATAAAAAGATTGTCAGCAGCTTTGCAGATGGGCTCAGGAAAGCCTCTTAGCCTATAAAACACTTATCTCACCCAAATAGCCCTATATTCCTGTATCTTTATTAGGGTTATCAGTTGAAGAGCAGTGGGAACCTGAAAAAATATGGTCTACTGGGGAGATCTTGTCTCCATATCGTTCTTTCCTGCAGCTCTTTCATTTGATCTTCTTTGCAAATTGTGATGGAGGCAATGAAGTCACAATCATTCTATTTTGTTGATCAGAAATCAAGAGATTTTTATTGTCTTGCTTGACTGGTTAATACCATACTTCTATCACTTAAGCTAATATTTATTGAGTAACTATATGTCAGACATTGGGTTAGACACTTGAAATGGATTATTTCACTTACTTTCACAAAATTGCTTTGGGGTAGATAATATTATTGTTCCTAATTTACAGAATAGAGACCTTGGGGCTCAGACGGTCATAGCAATCTATGCAAGAAAGCACCAGAATTTAAGCCTGGGGCCTAGAATGTAATCCTAGAATGTAATCTCCACCTAATCTTGACCCTGTAGTACAAGTCAATATTTTTTAATGTCTATTACTTGAATTATTTTGCACTTTTTTTGGAAATTTTTGGCACTAGATCATTATCCTATGAGCTCATACTAATTATTTCCACATTCATCCAACAGACATTTATTGAACACTTAATATGTGCCAGGCACTGTTATAAGTTTTGAGAAAATATTAGTTTTTTTAAAAGGCCACATATTCTATAGTAAGATGGTTATATTCTTTGCTTTTCTTTAATTTTTCTTAATTCTCCTTAATTAGTTATATAAGGATGCTGTTTGTATTCCTACACGTTGTCTAACATATGTGAGTAGTAGGACGATAGTATAAGTCATGGGGCTTAAATGGTTTTGACAAGAGGTTTGGAGTTTGAGAGACTGCCAATAAATATACAAAATGATGGGTGTTTGGGAGAACACTTATCTCCCACTCCTCATAGTGCTCTGTAGAAGATGCCACTGCTTCAGTAACTCTAGTGACCTCTCTTTGCCTGCTCACTCTTCCTTGCCTGATTTTCTGAGTTTAAGAGAAGAAACTGAGAGTGCTTGGTTCAATCTCTTCTATATTTGGTTTGGGATCTTATGCC
Organism: Canis lupus dingo; assembly: GCF_003254725.2. Lineage (NCBI taxonomy): Eukaryota > Metazoa > Chordata > Mammalia > Carnivora > Canidae > Canis > Canis lupus. The sequence goes on along the minus strand of NC_064269.1, from coordinate 19,213,853 downwards.
TCCTGAGAGGGTGCCTTTAAGTCTGCTTTCTTTCAAAATTAGCTCAGCTAGTGGAGCAGATTCTGCTCCTGTGTGTGGAGGTCTGCTAGTGTCCTGTGCTCCCTGTGATGGGTGACATGTCACAGCTCATTAGGTTTAAAGTTGATGTTCATTCTCTAAAGAGTTCTTCTGGTTAAAAAGCAGTCATTTCTGTCTCTCATTCCTGCTTCTTTCTCTTAATTTCATCTGAACTTGGGATCATGTACGTGTACCTTTTCTGGATCTATAAAGGCTATATCAGAATTGTCTGTCAATTTGCTAGTGTGCTCAGATCCCACACCAGAGAGACTACCCTATTAATCTCCAGTACATACTCATATGTATCTCAAGTCCTTAAAACATGTCCAATAAATGCTTGTTGGAAAACAAATGGGCTTCAGTATTTCTCACTTGTAATATAAACAAGTTGAATTAATTTCTCAAGTTCCAGCTAGAACAGATACATAGAACCCCCCCAAAAATACAGGAAAGGCTACCACTTCCAGTCTAGACAGAGTAACAAGGACTAAATTAACTGACTTACCTAATTTTTTTTTAAATGTTGAATCGGACTTCATCAAAATTAAGAATGACTGTTCTTTGAAAGACACTGAATAGATAAATAGTTTCTATTTTGATTGCTTTCTTTAAATTAAGATTATAAAGACCAACCATAGATTGGAAGAGAATGTGTACAAAGTACATATCTGATAAAGATTTGTATTCAGAATATATAAAGAACTTTCAACATTGACAATAAGAAAATGAACAATTCAGTAAAAATATGGGCAAAAATATGAGTGGAGGCTTCACCAAAGAAAATACACAATGATAAGAAGCACTCAACATGAGTTGATACTCAACATCAACTTGGGAAGTTGAGAAGTTGAGATCAATGAGAAGATACTCAACATCATTGGTTGACTCCTGGCTTTCCTGAATCTCCAGCTTGAGAGTGATATGCCTGGGATTCCTTTTGTTTCACTGGCCTGAATATCTACCTTTTCCCGTATCTCGCTCTCAGTGAATTATCCATTAGAATGACTAAAAATAGGGAAAAATGCATTTAAAGTATTTATATTTATCTTAATCATATTTGAGAGTTTTCATGTCTTTCTGTGGGTCAAAGTATGGTATCCTATTTCTTCTGCCTGAAGGATTATCTAAAGGTAACATTTCTATGGTACAGGTTGCCTTGTAATGGATGCTCTCAACTTCTGTTATCTAAAAAAATACTGTGTCTTTATTTCTGGAAGATATTAACTGTGTATAGAGTTCTAGGTTGATAGTGTTTGTTTTTGTTTTTTTTTTCTGTCAGTATTTTAAAGATGTTGCTCACTGTCTTCTTGCTTACATCACCTCTGATGAGAAATCTTCTGTCATCCTTATTTTGGTTTTTCAGTACATAATGTATCTTTTCTCCCTGGCTGTTTTTAAGATTTTTATCATTGAGTTATAGCAACTCGCTCATAGTGTACGTTAGTATTAGTTTTCTGTATGCTTCTTGTACTTGGCTCTTGCTGAGCTTTTTAAATCTGTGGGATTATTGTATTTCCCATCAAATTTAGAAAAAAATCAGCCATTATTTTTTCAAATATTCCCACCCCACCCTTGCCATGGGGATTCCAATTGCATGTATTTTAGGTTAGTTGAAGTTATCTCACTGCTCACTGATACTCTGTTTCATTTTTTAAATTATTTTTTCTGTATCTTTGGGGTAAATACCCAGTAGTGCAATTGCTGGGACATAGGGTAGCTCTATTTTTAACTCTTTGAGGAACCTCCACACAGTTTTCCAGAGTGGCTGTACCAGTTCACATTCCCACCAACAGTGCAAGAGGGTTCCCTTTTCTCCACATGCTCTCCAACATTTGTTATTTCTTGCCTTATTAATTTTCATCATCATCACTGGTGTGAGGTGGTATCTTGTTGTGGTTTTGATTTGTATTTCCCTGATGGTAAGTGATATGGAGCATTTTCTCATGTGCTTGTTGGCCATGTGTATGTCTTCTTTGGTGAACTGTGAAAGGATCCTCAGTGTCCATCGACAAATGAATGGATAAAGATGTGGTCTATATATACAATGAAATATTACTCAGCCATCAGAAAGGATGAATACCCATCATTTGCTCCAACGTGGATAGAACTGGAGGGTATTATGCTGAATGAAGTAAGTCAATCAGAGAAGGACAATCATCATATGGTTTCATTCATAAGAGGAGTATAATAAATAGTGACAGGGATTATAGGGGAAAGGAGGGAAAATTAGTAGGAAAAAATGGACAGGGTGACAAAACATGAGAGGCTCCTAACTCTGGGAAACGAACAAGGAGTAGTGGAAGGGGAGGCAGGTGGGGGAATGGGGTGACTGGGTGATGGGCACTGAGGAGGGCACTTGACAGAATGAGCACTGGGTGTCATACTATATGTTGGCAAATAGAACTTCAATAAAAAATACATTAAAAAGAAAAAAATATTTTTTCTGTTTCTTCCAGTAGTTTCAATTTCTATTGCTATGTCTTCAAGGTAAGTTGATTTTTTTTGCAACATCTAATCTGCCATTTATCCTATCCAGTATATTTTTTATTTCAGACATTATAGTTTTCAGCTGTGGAAATTTGAGGGCCTTTTTTTTTTTTTATCCATGTCTCTACTTTTTGAACATATGGAATTCAGTTAAAATCATTTTAATGTTCTTTCCTATTAATTATACATCAGTAGTAACTGTAATAGGTTTATTTTTCTCCTTTTTGGGGTTGAGGGTCATGTTTCCCTGCTTTGGATGCCTGGTAGATTGTTGTTGTTGTTGTCTTTTAACTGTATACTATTTTAAATAAAATTTTCAGTTTAGGATAGTTGTAGATTTACAGAAAAAATATGAGGAAACTACAGAGTTCTTATATACCTCATGCCAAATTTACCCCACTATTAACATCTTACATAAGTTTGGCACATTTGTGATAATAAATGACCAATATTGATACATTGTTATTAACTAAGTCCATCTTTATTCATATTTCCTTATTTTTAAAAATAAGGAAATTTCCTTATTTATTTGAGAGACAGAGAGAGAGAGAGCAAGCTTGGAGAGGGGCAGAGGAAAAGAATCTCAAGCAGACTTTCCACTGAGTGGAGCCCAATGTGGGGCTCGATCTTACCACCCTGAGATCAGGTTCTGAGCCGAAATCAAGAGTGAGACCTTTAACCAACTGAGCCATTCAGTCACCTCCATATTTCCTTATTTTTTTACCCAATGCCTTTTTCTGTCCCAGGATTCCATTGAGATGGCATGTTCCATTAGGCAGTCATGTGTTCTTAGGTTCCTTTGGCTGTGATAATTTCTGACTTACCCTATTTCCAATGACCTTGACAGTGTTGAGGAGTGTAAGGTATTTTGTAGAATGGCCTTCAATTATTTGTCTGATATATATATATACATATATATATATATGTATATATATATATCATAATTAGGTTGGGGCTGTGTCTCTTTGAGGGGAGAACTGCCATTCTAATCACATCATATCAAGGACACATATTATCAACATGACTTAGCACTGTTGATGTTAAACTTGATCACCCAGCAGAGGTAGCATTTGCCAGATCTCTCCACTGTAAAGTTATCTTTCTCCCTCCTTTCCATAATGTACTCTTTTGAAGGAAGTTATTATGCATAGCCCATGTTTAAGTAAGAGGAAAGCTGTGCTTTCCCACTCCTTGAGGGTGGAGTATCTACATAAATTGTTTGGAATTCTTCTGCACGGGAATAATTTTTGATTGGATGCCAGACATGTTGAATTTTACCTTTGTTCTTGAGCTTTGTTGTGGGATGCAGTTATGTTACTTGGAAACCATTTGATCCTTTTGGTTTTGCTTTTAAGAATTGTTAGGTGGGACCAAATGCTGCTTAGTCTACGTCAAATTATTCTCCACTCTTGAGGCAAGACCCTTCCGAGTACTCTAACTAATGCTGTATGAACTATGAGATTTTCCTGTCTGGCTTGTGGAATAAACAATATTTCTGCCTGAGTGCCGGATATTATTCCCTTTAATCCTTTTTGGGTGATTCTTTCCCTGGCTTCGAATTTTTTTCTTACATAAATATGGTGATCAGTACACTGCAGAACAGGCAAGCAGGACCCTCTACAGACCTTTTGAATTCTTCCTCAATGTAGCACTTGGCTTCCCAATACTCCAGCTTGCTAACTCTAATCATTTTAGTTCCTTCAGACTCTCAGCTCTGTGTCTTCAACTAAGAACTAAGACTCTGCTAGTGGTCTCTTTGTCTCCTCTGAGATATATAAATGCATTAAAGGCACTAAGCTCAGGAAAAAGTAGTATTGATTAATTTTCCAGTTCTTTGGGACCATTCTCTTTCATTACCTGATGCCCACACAATGTTTGAAAATATTGTTTCGTATATTTGGAGGTATTATTTTTTCAGGCAGGATAATAAACCTGGTCTCTGTTAGTCCATTTTGGTCAAAAGTGGAAGTCTCCTCTGTCACTTTTGTCCTCTAACTTCCAGTTATACGGAACCACCTGCGATTTCCATAATATGCTGTGTAAATATCACTTGCCTCTGGCCTCTGCAGATTTTGGCTATCCCATTTCTTTCATATTTCTCCTTCATTTTTTACTTGACACATTCTTTGTCAGCTTTTACATCCTATTATTGAAATCTCTTCATTCATTTAATTTATTGTTTGAAGGCTTACCAGATATTATCATCTTATTTGATTCTCACAATGTTCAGTTTGACTTCTTAAAATTTGTCCAGTGAATAAGTAACAGAAGAGGAGTCTGAATTCTGATTATATCACTCCATGCATGTTCCTTTCATGATGCATTATTATTTTCCTTCATAATTTTTGAGCATATACAATGTTTCTAGCCTTGAATTAAAGTGCCTTGGAAGTGGTCCTAGTTCTAGAAAACACAATCTTTATCCTAAGTATCTTAAAATGCAGTTAAAAAGAACATAAACACACTTCAAATATGTAATAGGACAAGGAAGCATAGGACCAAGTAAATGAGGTGGCACAGAGGATCTTTGTATTGTTTCCTAAGAGATCATAATAAGATAGAATAGTTGACCAGCTCTTCATGGATGACATGTGAGAAGAGCAACATTTTGATGAATATTGAGGATTTAACTGGATCAGATATTCCTAATTAGTTTGCTGAGGTTCAGGGGTGTTCCACAAAAGGATTAGAGGTGTATCAAGATATAAGTCCCCTCGTGCTCAGGATGCCTAATAAGGACCACAAATCACTCATTTTATCTATTAGTATCCAATAGATATATCATCTTTTAGGAAGTGAAAGGATTAGGATAAAGGGAAAATCAGATACAGGAAAAGCAAATGAGGATAATAAGCAGAATAGAGAGGGGAAGCTTGTGATGAACAACCTGAGAAAGCTCAGACATGTGAAGTGTTGTGAGATTGTGGAGTGGCACTTGGATCAGTCACTATACAAATACAATGCCTATTTGTAATACTGTTTGGTCAAAAAAGAATAGGAAGGAAGGAAAGGAAGAAAAAAAGAAAATAAAAACAAAAACCTAAAAACTTAGGATACTATAGAGAGTGTCTTTCAAATAAAAATATTAGTCTTTAAATTCATTTCCAGTTCAGTGTTTTTATCTTGTCTCTACTTTTCTATAGTTTTATGACATTAGTTCTTTGAGGAAAGGGAGAATAGTATTTGGTTTTGATTTCATTATCTTAAACATATTTTACTGAAGTAGGACAATACTATGAAGTATTAATTAAAATATCTGAGAATATGTGTTTGAACAGAACAAGCTCTCCTCATTTCTTTTGCTAATTCTGCAGACTAGCTTAAGATCCTTAGGTTTTGGTAATGGGAAGAAGAGATGAACCAGAAGAAAGTATTAAGATCCTTATGCAGATCTTTCAGCCAGACTTTCATCCTCTTATGCCCTCCCCACATCCCAAAGTGACCTTCAGGGATAGAGGTGGGTAAGCTTCATCGTGGCCTGGGAGAGAAAAGGTGAAACAGCTGTGTGGTATGTCTAAGAGAGTCAGAAGGGCATCTTCTCAGAGTCCCTGACACTCCCTCAAGGATGCATTATATATTTGACCATTGTAAATGGTCAGATGTGATGCTGAGACTGGAACACCTGGAGGGTCTCATTGTCAGGGTGGTCAGGATAAAGGAATACTCTCATTGGATGGGATATCAGACATTTCAGCAGATGCAAATATGGAGGAAGAACAATAACGAGGAGGCAATAATATACAATAATGTACAATAGATTCAATAGTAAGCATATCATCCAATGATAGATGCCTCTCTTTGCTCCACACAAATTCCATTGACACAACTTGGAATACCCCAGGAACTTGGGTGCCATTCTGGGGAGAAAGTCATGGGGAAATTTTTAATTTACCAACAATAAATCTTATCTTACTGGATTTACCTGATATTGATGAAGATTACATTTCCTGACACTGGGTACAATGAGAATTCAAAGTAGGTATCATATTGTTTTGCAAAAAAATAAAGGTTTTGCACATCTGAATACATGATACAAAATTTTGTGCACTCTACTCTATTCTAGGAAAGTCGATTAAGCTACCAGCTTGAAGAGATTAAGAAGAGGGCTCTCAGGGTCATAATTCTAACTTTTCCATCAGTTCCTTATGGTGTTTTGCCTCAATTTCTCTATTTGTAAAAGCAAATTTGGCATGTTTCCTTCTTATACACTAATGGTACCTAGGGTAAGGACACCATGTGGTTTCAATTTTTCAGTGCTGGTTCAGCTGTGTAAGTTTTACCATCAGCCTTAAAGATAGGAGAGAATTTTAAATAAGACTTTTCCTGGACTTGGCATTCATTTTCCAAGTTTTTGCTTACTTGGTGCCTTATGATATGGTAATGTATTCCCATGACCTTGGGAATCATGTATATTCAAGGTAGAGGCTGATGTGGAAAAAAAAGACTTTGATTTTATTTTTTAGAAAATAACTTGATGCACTGCCTCACCTTTGTATATGAATACTCTCAACGTGCTGAGTCTTCAGGGTTGAAAGATACTAAATAGGTTTGCTTGGGCACCTGTTATTGAAAGCTATAAATGTCCAACATGCATCGGATGCTTCAGTTGACTTGGTTAGGATCGGCCCCTCACTTGATGGGAAAAGATTTCCTTGTACAGAACGTTCCCTGCCTCCATTCAAGGAGGGAGGCCAGCCAGAGGAGCTGGCTGTTTATTTTTGAGCCCATGTAAAAGGAGCTCATGAGTAGACACCTCCTGCTGTAGACCAAGCCTGGCAAAGAGGTCATCTTTGTTGCAAGTGGCTGAGGAATTACCTCCCCTGCTGATGATTGGGGATATTTTTAGCTACAAACTGAAACTTTTCATTCTTGAAATTGTTTTCATTTCCACCCAAAGAGGCAAACTGCATGAGTTGGGGGAAAAAAAACAAAATAAGAGGCAAAAGCACTAATAGGAGCCGTGTGTCGGTGTAAAAAGAAACCCGATGAAATTGCTTCCCCTGGTGCTGACAACTTGGTCCTGGCACCAGGGTGGTTCTAATAGCTCTAGGCTAAAAGAATCATTTCCATAGTGCAGCCATAATGATAATGTAAATTTCACTTAAGTATACATGATTACAGAAAATTGCACAGAATTGCAACAGACTTTGTGCTGTACTGTTTATGGAGCAATATAGATTTACCTTTTTTTTTTTTTTTTTTTTTCTAAATTCAACTGAAGGCAAACTTTTGGATTCCAGAAGAGGATAAAAGTCTACAGCATTGTGTTAATGTGTTTTAACATTCTAATGCAGGTTTGCCACACATCTGCTGAGTGCTAACAGTGAAGTGAGAGGTGGGAGAGATTCTTGCACATTTACCAACTTGCAGAGCCCCACTTTGAACAAAGTGTTTTCTAAAGTCTCCAGGAGTGCTCAGTCTATACGTGTTCAGAGCAGAAGGAAACGTTTCAAGGTCCTTGCAGTTGAAAGGGTGCATGAAGATACCCTGTCCCGCATCTGCTTGACCAGGAACTCCTCGAACACCAGGTGCACATCCCTTGAGGCACTTCTTTGTCCCATCACATATTACTATGGTTTGTGTACATGCTGAGTATCAGTCCCCTCTCCTGAGTTTCTAAAAAGCAGGCGCTGTACTTTCCTCACTGAGCTTGAGCTGGATACCTTATAACTAGTAGGTCTTCAATAACTATTTGTTGAATTAAGTCAAACTGGGGTAGGGTAATTCCTTATATTAAAAATACAGAAATACTTTGGCATAAAATAATTAAATATGTATTAAAATTTTATTTGATTTTTCACAATGGCCAGACCATCTGTCTGGAGGGACAGAAAGGAGGTGTCAGGGAATATGGTGTACTCTTGGAGTGTTTGGGCAGGGCTGGCAGAGAACTAACACCCAAAACGAAAGGGAAAGAAGCTAACTAAAGAGACTACTATCTGTTCACTCATTTACTCCTCCCAGCAGCTCTCTGAAGTAGATAAATTAATTTTCATTTTACTGATGAGAACATTGAATTTCAGAGAGGTGAAATACACATCCCAGCCTCATGCCCTTAAGATTTGACTCCATCTCTGTCTAAATCCCAGTCCCAAGCTTTTTCTACCACTATCCCTCGAAGAAGAATGTCTTGCCTATGCCCAATACCAGAAACAAGCTTCCATTTCCATTCCTATTTACTTTTCTTAAAATAACCAAGCCATTTTCAGAAAGAGGAGCTGATACTCAAAGTAATATTTCTGCCAAGAATCCAAGAAGAATCCTATTGATTACTTTCTATCTATTGATGATTGACTCATATTATGGGTAACTCCAGGAGTCATGGTGGTCTGTGCTTATAGCTGGTTGACTCTTGCATTTCCTTGTGAGTTCTCTGGGATACGACTGCTGCTTCTGGTTCATGGTGAATAATAACATATCTTGGTGATAGTAGTAGCAGATAAGAGTGCTAAAGCTAGGCAGAAGTTTCTCTGTGGGTGTGATGGGATTGAACACTCAGGGAGGAATAGAAAATGTTTATCATGTAGATTATGCACAGGTTCTGCATGGAAAAAGAGGACTCCTTGGCTATGAGTTGTCTTTTGGAAAAAAAAAAAAAGGAAAAATGAAAAGAGAATGCCTCTTCATGCTACACACATCCCATTGTTCACCAGTACATCCAGTAGCTAGCATGTTCGTTTCATTTTCCAGGTACAAAAGCAAAAGGCCCTGTGTAATTATTCCGTAATTAGCTGGAAATTACGATCTCATAAGTAAATATCTATAAATATTTCTAGACCTTCCAGCTTGCTTGGTAATTAGACTTGGAGTTCTTAAGAGAATCTGGAATCTTTGAAAATGCTTTCCAACAGTATTTGTTATTGGTGCCATATGAAACAGAGTGTGCCTGAAATGCACTATGACTTTTGCAGTATTTTGGCTTTTAGGCAGAATTCTCCAGGTATGTACAAGTATTGCCAACAACCAAGTCTGTAAGTTGTTTTAGCTAGAATAACTAATACCACATATTGACTTAAAATAAGCGCAGATTTGAGGCATGAAAATGGAATCCCTATATTTTCTCTTCGCAATCACAGTGGACACTTCATTACCTCCTATGTGGTTAGAGAACCAGTAGAGGTAACCAAGTGTAGGTGCAAGGGAAGGGGGTTGTGTCTGTCAGTGGCATGGAACCCTGTGTTCCTTGATGAACTCCTCCCAAGGCTTCCCATCCCATCATACTGAGGTTTTCAAGTGTGAAACAATCATTTGGAAAAACTTGAATACAATAGTAAAATGAATTTATATTCAAATACTACCCAGAAAAATTTTCAAGTGTGAAGGCAATCTCTTATGCATCTTTGTGCATATTCTTTGCTAACCATTACACAGTTCTTGCAATCCTGTGGTTTCTGCCTTTACTGGCTCTTTTCATGTTGCTCAGATGAGACTAGTTGCTCAATAAATAGTTTTGGAATGAACAAGGGAAGAAATGAGAAAGTGTGAAGGAATACCAGTGTTTATAGTAAGGAGACTGAAAGTCAATGGCATAAGCTTTTCTAATTTGCAAATGAGGATTAAAGGCTAAAAGCTTACTTGCAAAATTACTAAGATGACAAAAAAGAAGGGACGTCGTCTCTAAACCCATGTTGTGACAGTAAAGAATTAAGGAGGATTTCTTGAACTTTTATGGAATACCTGATTACTTTTATTTAGAGAAAGATTTCTTGTATTAGATGTTTTGAAACATTTATTAGAGGTCTCATGTTAAAAATTTTGTGCTAATTAGAATTTAACATGTAGCAATTTCATTCTTTTCAACTTTTAAAGTTTATTTTTGGCCAATAAATTCTAGGGAAGTAATTCTCAATTGGTTGGTTCTCCTAGAGATCAAAACTGCCCCCTCATTTCTCCATAGCATCAGTTCTCAAACTTTTTGGCTTCAGGACCCTTTTATACTCTTTAAAATTAGTGAGGACCACACAGTGCTTTAGTTTTACACAGGGTGTATCACTTTTTAATATCTTGGAAACTAAAACCAAGAGAGTTTAAAATATTTATTTATTGTATATTATATACATGTACCAGACAAAATAAGTTGAATCAAGCTTCTAAAACTATATTAAACTCCATTACAACCTTTAAACACTGTCATCTTAGAAAATATTTCCTTCTCTTTATTCTTGTAATACCATTGACTATTTAAATAACAATTAGAAACCCATTACATACTAGTATAAATAATATTTTTAATGAAAAGTAATTTTTTAAAACAAAAGCATTAGAAGATTGACATTATTTTTATAGTATGGTACATTTGGTTAATTTTTGGTTTAATAGGGCAGCCCGGGGGCTCAGTGGTTTAGCGCCACCTTCATCCCAGGGTGTGATCCTAGAGATCCCGGATCGAGTCCCACGTCAGGCTCCTTGCATGGAGCCTGCTTCTCCCTCTGCCTGTGTCTCTGCCTCTCTCTCTCTCTCTCTGTGTTTCTCATAAATAAATAAATAAATAAATAAATAAATAAATAAATAAATAATCTTAAAAAAATTTTTGGTTTAATAGAGGATAACTGGATTCTTGTATTTGCTTCTATATTCAATCTGTTGTAATAGATTGTTCCATTGAGTTATGTGAAGTTAGAAAAGTTGAGAGCATTTTACAAAATTTTCAGATAATTATGGTTATTCATTGATATTATACTCAAACTTGACAAGTGATAGCTTCTTTTTTTTTTTTTTAAGTGATAGTTTCTTAAAGGTTAGTGCTATGTAGCATCTGGAACCATTATCAATGTAAACATCCTCCATTATATTAAAATCAACTGACCGACCTTGTGCACTTTTATACATTCATGATCTTGTATCACTTACTGGTCATTTACAAAAACTTAGTTTATTGAGTTATGCAGATTTTCCAAATATTGACCCATTTTATTACATGATGTTAAAAAATCACACTTGTTAATAACTTCACCTGTTTCATCTGAGAAGTTTCAAGTATAGGAAAGCTGTAAAGCCACCAGAGGTGGGAAAAAGTTTGTTGGCAATAAAACTATCCGTCATTTTCTTTGTTGTGACAGCTTTACTTCTTTGTTGTTTTTTTCCATTTTCGGAGACAGTGTCAACCAAATGCCTAAATCTGAATAGTTATAGTTTGTCTATAGATTGGGCTTTTAAGTAAATGCAGTGTTCTGTAAAGAAGAGCTGATGATTCAGTTCATAATTTAAAAATCACAGAAGAGCTTATATTTGAAACAACCTCCATACTTTGATATGAAGCAGACATGCCTTTATGAATACTTCCCATTTCAACAAATGTTGCAAAGTCTAAGCAATTGATTTAATTAAGTTTGAAATGTTTACTGCTGCATTGATGACAGTCTTAAGTGAAACTGGCTATTTTTTTGTCACCAGTGCCTGAAAGTGAACAACACAACTACTTATACACTTTGATGTCATTGCTTTAATTTGTGGTAAAACACAAGCAGTTTATCCATCATTGAATTTGCAACATTAGTGTGAATGTCAATCTAGTAAAAAAGCATATCACAGGGAGGCCTGGGTGGCTCAGCGGTTGAGTGTCTGCCTTCCGCTCAGAGTGTGACCCTGGAGTACCGGGATCAAGTCCTACAGTGGGCTCCCTGCGTGGAGCCTGCTTCTCCCTCTGCCTGTGTCTCTGCCTCTCTCTCTGTGTCTCTCATGAATAAATAAATAAAATCTTTTTTAAAAAACCATATCATGGCTTAATATCATTATATTAGTTTTTAACCTTTAGACCCATGAAAGGATCTTGGAACTCAGAGGACTCAGACTACACTTTGAGAATAGCTGTTCTAAATAATTAAATATTAAAATGGGACTAAGATTTGTTCACCAAATATGTTTTCATTCTATAGAGACAGACAGCAGTCAGTCAAAGAGAATAGGGGATTTGGTCTGGTTTTTTTTTTCAAGGAATTGTTGCTCGACAGGCAGCTCTGTTGAGCTATACTTTAAAGCCACATTACCTTAAAAGCATCAAAACTCTCTTTAAAAATATTTCTTGATTTAATGGATTTCTACAAGTGAAAAACAATGAGAGGAAAACAAATACTTAGTTGATGTGGTTTTAGAGATGTTCATGGTTGTGATGCTAAGACAGACAACCTAAACACAGGAAACATAGTGTGAAAAGTGTTGAAAGAGAAGCCCATGCAAGAATCATGGGCTCTCAGGAGAAAAATCATCAGTGGGATCTGGATGGACGGAACTTTGGAAAATGATTCTTCCCAATGGTGAAAAGGGCTGGCTCAGCAAATCAACCATTTGCTATATCCCTATCCCAGAATATCTTAAGTTCTCTCTCCTGACTACATCAATTGCCCTCATCCCCACCTCATGTTTTAGCTGTCATTCACTCTTTGTCTCAGCCGTGAAAAGAACAGCGTATTTTTTTTCTTTCTCAGTAGTAACCTGATCTTAGGCACATACACGCACCAGACAAAATAAGTGGAATTGAGCTTCCAAAACTATATTAAACTCCATTACAACCTTTCAACACAGTCATCTTAGAAAATATTTCCTTCTCTGTATTCTTCTAATACTGCTGAATAGCTGTGGGGCAGTGGGACACGGTGATTAACATCAATAACAAAAGAAAGGTCATCATTTGATTCTTTCCATTACAGTGTTTTAAAAATTAAGATATATTGATTTCACATGGCAGAAGATTATCCAAATATTGAAAGACGATTCATTACCAGTTGTGGTGATTTATTAAGTTTTATATAATTCTATGGCTTCTGTCTTTATTAATTTCTTATATTTTGCCACCTTCTTGGTAAAGGCAAGTAACTGTTTAGAGACAACTATGGATCAATTATGATAACAAATACATTTATAAAAACGTGTATATAATAAATACATATGCAAAAGTGTATATGTATGTGTATATTAATATATATATGAATGAGAGTGTGAAGCATAAAAGTTGATACTTTGTGGATAAGTACTTAGATTTGGTTTATTCTAAGTAGAAAGATATCAGTGTCATGAAGTCATCAACATAACTGGGTGATGTTGTTTCCAGGATCCCCCCTCAAAAGCTAATTGTTTAAAGTAATTCAAACGTTCTTTACTTCAAAGGGATTGTCTCTGAAGTTTTGAGATATATATGGGTGGGGAGAGTCCCTTGGTTATTTCTTTCCACTTCCCATTCTGAATAGAGAGACATCTAAGATTCTGTTATACCAGCCAGCACTTTGTATCTTGAGTCAAAAAATATTTTATAACACAGGCAGATAGTGGACAGATGAAATGTTTACTTCAATAATATGAGCTAATCTTTTTTCTCCTCCTTTATACATTTATATTCCCCACCCGACTCCTTTTCTCAGGGGACTGGTCAAGATCATTCACAGAAAAACAAGACTTTGTTGAGTTTGGCTTATTCTGCTATTTAGAAGGTGCGACAATTTTATTCCTAAAATGAAAGAGACAGACTTTGTAAGCCAGAACACACAAGGGAAATCCACTTTCCTTGAAAAGTCTGGCATCTTTTTAACCTGGCACTTAAGGCAGTTCTACAAAAGGTCTACTTTCCATTTCCACACAGTGTCAGAGAACTTTAAAGCAAGTCTAAAGGCATAGCTGCATAGAATGCACTTGGGGTTATCAAGACATGAAGAGTACCCACCAAATTTGTCAATTGTTTAGATGTCTTTAGGAACTTCCTCTGCTTATCTGGTACTCCCTCTGCATTCGATCTGGTACAAAGATACTATATATTCTGAGAGAAACTATTGGTCTTCACGAGACAATTGGCTGATTCCTCTTGACTACCAATACCAATAATTTTCCTCCCTAGAATATTATACCACTTCTTATTTTTCAATCTGGCACTGCTACAGGGTTTTCTCAAACTCGTTTTGGTAGATTATTATTAGGTATTCAAATAAGAGAGGGTAGATGCTATTAATTTACCTTAAATTTTTATAGTAATTTAAAGCTTGTTAAAATATTCTCAACATATTAAGTCATAAGAAATTTCTCAAGATATCATTAAGAATTTTATCTACAAGTACCCTGACAATGTTGGTGGTATTTGATAAAGCAACCTCTCTATATACCCAATCAAACATCTTTGAATCCGATCCTGGAAAAGAGATTTCAGACAGTTAGTATGTTGTACAAAATAGTGTATACAAAGCACCTTTATTCAAAGTCATAGAAGATAAGATATTAATATCAAAACATACCTTAAGTGTCTGTCACTTAAATGTTTTGGGACTATGATAAAAGGCAAAATATCAGAAATGTTGTACTGAGAGGCTATGAGAGTTTTTTGTATAACTGAGGCAATCATTCTTATCAGCATCCCTTTGCAGGTTTATCAAAATGCAGGTAAGGTTTAAATTTCAAATTGTTTCTTATTAAAACTTCGGTCTGTGTGGACATTTGATTGTGGTAGCATCTAAGTGACACCAATGCAACTAGTTAAAAAGTGAGCATTCAGTGCCAGGCAACTGGTTTGATGGACATTTCTTAAGTGAATTGAGCGACTTGGCTTGCTGTTTGGCCAACTTCTTTTTCATGTAGACACAGTCTAAGAGAAAAATAGTTCTACTTATTTCCTTTGGCACTTATCAGGCAAATAGGTTCCTGTAGTCAAGTTGTTCTCCAGTAATAGAACAGCTAATAAATCTAACCTGAAGACTCTTCTTGGGATACCAATTATTCCTGAGTGCTTGAATCTTGTTTTTATCCACTCACAGTTTATAGCAAACCTGGTTTTTCTCTCATTCATAAATCCCTACTGTTCTTGGCTGTATATTAATAGAATTTGGTGATCTCTAAAACTTTGGAGTCTTAAAAAATAAAACACAATTTCAAGGAATTATACATTCACTGTCCTAATGATTTGATCAGTTGCTTTTTAACTCTCATTCACCCTAACTCTTGATGTCTAGGCAAGAATTCTGTCTTCCTGATCAGTTCGCTAACCAGTCAGATGCTTGCAGAAGCCAATTTTTGGCTTTAAATAGGAGTCATAAAATAACCTTCCTATTTTCTGTATGTGATCAAAGAAAAATGATTGAATTCAGGCTGGACAAAGCTCATCTTAGGAGTTCTATTCTATAAAGTATTATATTTAAAAAAAAAGAGGAGTTCTGAGAAGTAAAAATTGCACTTGTAAGGCCCTGTGCTTTCACTGTAGTCACTGTCCAGTAGAACTGGAGCATCACAATGATAATATCATGGAACATTCTGTTGACATAGTGATTTTAAACACCAGCAATTCCCTTTATCCTTACATTAGAAAAGAATTCCATATGTGAGCCTACCAGTTATTTCAATGGAAGGGCCAAGTGGTTTGGATAAAACAAGATCTCAGTTGAACCTTTGCCTTAAACTGAAATTGAACCTGAATCTTGTTTAAGGTTCAAAAAGTTGAGTTAACTTTTTCCCCTTTATTTTAATTTTTGTGCATCTCTGCACTTCCTGATTTTGGTTGGGAGTAGAAACCAAAATACCGCAAGAAAAGCTATTCTTGTTGCATTTCCAGCCTTTCAAAGCCAAAAAGCACTGGAAATCTCATGAAGAAAACAGTTCCCACCTAATTTCCAGCCCCAAAAGGTTCAGATAAGTTTGAATAAACTTTGGATAATGTTGCATCTATTATTTGGAGAATATCTAAGATAGGCAGTGATAAAAAGCTTTAAGATGGTAGAAAGAAGGAAGGAAATAAAATGACAATAAACTGGACATTTCTTTGAATTAAACTAAGGACACTATCTTAAGCAAACCATATTTTGTTTGCTTCATGGCAAAAATGCCAAAATATTATAAATTTTGGATGAAAATTTTGAACTCCATTTTCTAACTTAAGTGTTGCCATTCACAAAATACTCTTCAAATTTAGATTTAAACTATTTAAAACATAATCACCAAAAATCATTTTAAAATAACTTCATTTGTTACCACATCAAGGATCTGTGGGAATAAGTCATAATGTAAAATTATAATGTTCCTGGAGCTTACTTGTGTAATGTACCCACTTTTATTCAATTCTGTTCAATATCCACTCTTTTTTTCACCAAGTATTGATTGAATATGTACTATGTGTGAGATTCCATATAAAGTGCAGAGAAGCTGATGACGGGTAATGTAGATATTTTCTCTCAAGTACTAATAATCTGAGGGCAGAGGGGAGCCAGGCATATGAGCAAATGGGACCTAGCAGAGTTTGCCAAGATCTCTGATGGAACTAGGAAGGGAGGATTTGGGGAACTTATAAAGAGGTCTCCAACCCAGCCTGGGAGCTCATGTAAAGTCTCTTGAAGGATTTAAGGTCTCAAGGAGGACGCAGTGAACAGGATAAAAAACATTTCCTCTGGTTCAAAGCCTTTTCCTCCTTCTCTTACTTTTCCACAGAAAACTTGTCAGAATCAGGACTTGGTTGGCAGCACTGGTGGCCAAATAAAAAGGACAGAATTGTGAAGGTACAAATAGAGACTTGAAATTCTGGTCAAGAGTTTGGGAAGGGTGAAGGTCAGACTGGGAAGATGGAGAAACACATTAGGAGCACCCATTAACAGAGCACAGCAACATGCAGGAGGATGGATACTGGGAATATGAGCAAGGCCTGAGCTAAGGAAGATTAACCTAGGGATAGAGGTCCAGTTTCCCTTCATATTCTGCAGAAACAAAATTGTTATTGTGATTATTGATATTGTTATTGAATGTAGTTAGGCGTTATGGAAAACCACAGGTTTGGGAGTCAAACAGATACAATTTTAATTCCTGGTTCCACATTGTATACCTTCTGTGGCTTTGGGTAATTTATGTAACTTCACTTAGTTCTGTGAGATGAGGATGGTGATCTCCTGTCCTAGGATTAATGCAGAAATCAAATGAGACCTGTTGAGTGAGTGGGCTGCCATCCTCTTCAGGACACAGCTCTGACAGTAAATGATCATGTCCCTCTCTCTCACTTCAGGGCCCACCCATTTTGCCCCTTACAAAATCTCCCTGTGAGCAACAATATATCCAACTTACTACCCTTTAGCTCTATCTCCCTAGAAACAGCATTTTCTCTCCCTTCTCACTGCATCATTTGCCGTTGGGGCCTCACAGTTGTTTCTGTTCCCCCAAACACCACTTTAGAAATGAGGAAACAGGCTCAGACAGGTGAAGCAATTTGCCCAAGGGTGCAGCTGATAAATTACAGTGTTAGCTTTAGACCTGAGCCTATGTGAATCCAACATCTGCGTTCTTTCCAGTCATTCTCTCTCTGTGTCTATATAACAACACATAAGAGGTACACATACTGGGAAATTGATTTTGTAGTTTGGTGTTTGGACAGCAAACCAGACTCCAGCAACACTCACATTGACAGGTCCCATTTTGGGAGAGGTCTCAATGCATTTCCTTATTTTACCAATGAAGTGAAAACAGGATAAAGAAAATCTTCATAATTTTTACTAAAAACTGGGAGGAGTTGAGAGCTAAGCTGTCCTTGTCTCATTTATCCAGGCAAGTGAGTACTTCATTCTTTGAAGATAAATGCATATCTGTTTAAAAATATTCTATATAAACTGTTTCAGGTATTAAAAATATGCAAGGCAAATAATCCAACAGTCAGCATTCTTGCCAAAGAAAAGAAGGAAAAAAAGACTTCACCCTGAATACAGACAGCTCATATGTTGGCCACCAGGGAAGATCTGAAATTTAAGTCTGTCTGAATTCATTGCGTGAATTTGCAATTTTGCCCCGGATTTCTCAGCTTATTTATAAAGAAGGAGAGGGTTTATCATCAATAGCACCAAGGTTGGCCATATTCTTCTCAGAGTGGATGGGTACTTTGTCCAAGGAAAAACATTTTAATTCTCTATGATTTTGTGGCTAAGAGTTTGCCACAATAGGCATATTCCTAAACAAATTGTATGACATATATTTTTATATATTACCATTGCCTAGATTCCTTAAATGAACTTTCTCCTATGAGAGGACTCATTCACCCTAACTAAGGAAAACTTTTAAGTAAAGACACACTCATAGTTTTCTCCTTGCCAGAAACGGCAGTGTCAGGTTTCTCCAGGGGAGGATGACCACAAATGCCACTCACCAGTTTAAATTAAAGTACTCATCTATAGCTGGTGTTTGAGGTTGAGCCATATACAAATAGAATTAGGGCCAGCCTTTACCAAGATGACTCAAGAGAAATGGTTTGAGTTCTGCAGTAGGCAGGGACTCTCATCTACAGTGGCTTTCCTTGGTTTTTGTGGTGTCCCAAGTGGAGTGTTTTGTGGGCAAAGGGGAGATGGTGAAAGAGTTAGGGGGGTAGGGAATTGATCTTCACATGCAGGAGTCTCAGAGCTCTGCACTCTATTTTCTCATACCATGTTGGGCTGTTCTGACCTGACTTCAAATGATGATTTCCTCCATTTCATGGGAACATTTAGGGAGAATAATAATGAAAGGTACCTGTTACAGGTTGAATTGTGTCTTTTCAAAGCTCATACACTGAAGTCTTAAGCTTCAGGACTTCAGAAGGTGACCTTATTTGGAGAAAGGGTGTTTACAGGAGTAATTGAGATAAAGTGAGTTCAGTAAGGTAGGCCCTAATCCAATATGGCTGGGATCCTGAAAAAAAAAAAAGGGAGAAAATTCAACATAGAAATATTCAGAGGGAAGACAATGTGAAGACAGAGAAAAAGTGGCCATCTGTAAGCTAAGAAGAAGTATGGAACATTCTTTCTCATAGGCTTAGAAGGAACCAATTCTGCTGACACCTTGATCTTGGACTTATAGCCTCCAGAACTGTAAGACAATTAATTTCCGTTGTTTAAGCCATCCTGTTTAAGTAATTTGTTATGACAGCCCTAACAAATGAATGTAGTACCATTTGGGCACATTTATTATGAGTCAAGTACTCTCTCATCTAATTAGCTCATCTAGTTCCATAAAAACCTATTAGGTAAGTTTACAGGTGAAGAAACTGAGGCTCAGAAAAGCTAAGTAATTTACCCAAGGTCACATATCAGAAGTGGTAAAACCAGGATGGCGGCTTAGAATCTTTCTGAAACTTGTGTGATTTCCATTATGCCATGTACTTCGTAAGGGCAAAAGACTAATACTAGATTATATCAAAATAACCTTACACATCAAATCATTTTCTTGTCATGGAATTTGGCTCTTGATGCTGAAGACAGTTCTTGTAACTACAAGTCCTTTGAATTGAGCCTGTGATTGTTTCCCAAATTTATTTCCCAGATGATATTTACCAGCACAGGTGTGATGAGATCAAGGTAACTACAGTAAAAAATTCTCTAGTTTTAATGTTTGTTGTTGTTTTGCCAGACCTCTTTACATACAATATAATTGCTATTTTCCCCAAAGAAAAATTAAGTATATAATACTCTTTTCATAACTTTCACTGCAGGTATTTGTTAATTAGCCCTTTCAAATTTCTGATTTGTTATTGTATTGAAGACCAATACAATAATTCAGTTGATTTTAATTTGTTTGCCCATCATGTGATTTCACATATTAATTCTTCTACTGAAATACAGTTAAACTTGTCTTTGTAGATTAATAATACTCCTTGCATTTACTTAATCTGATATATATATATAGTTGAATATATATATGTATATATATGTATAGTTAAGATAAGTGGCACTTATTGTAATTAATAACTTGTATGGCTTTATTCTTAATATTTTTATGTCTCCCATTTCCTATGCTTTCTTATTTTGTATTTTTCCAGTTTTTTTGTTGGAACATTTGATTTTTTTTTTTTTTTTGGTCCAGATTTTTTTCCTTCTAGTGGTTTGGGAATGATATATCACATGCCTACTATTTTATAGATATACTCAGCATTTAATAAAAATATTTATTTAGAATACTGAAGGAGCCTAATTCTTTATCCCTTTTCCTTTGTATCTTGGACTTACTGAGAAACAGACACAGCAACATCCTGCTAGGAATTAAAACAATATTTACCTCAATGCTGCTAAAATAGGCTAGAGAAGTAGCTGAGCCTGAAGCTGAAGCAAAGCTTCCTATTCCTTCCCCACCTATCAGAAGAGGAGCGGGGAGCAAGAGGCTTGCCCGAGGGTCCTAGCCTCCTAGCAACAGGAAGCAGAGAATCCAGAATAACTTCTGCTGGGCCAAACTCTGAGAGGAGAAGCAGTAAACACAAGAGGTAGAGCAGGAACCCCAAATGACTAGCCATGAGCAGACATAACCATCAGTGACTTCCACCCACTCTGAATTAGATTCCTCTGGGCTATTTTAAGGTCTTTGCAGACCCTGGAAACTTGTATTTAAGAGATTCCCCCCATATGTCAAATCAAATACTATATATATTTATTTTTCCATTATAATTTTTGAAGGATTTCTTTGTAATTTTGATTTTGAAAGTGGTTAGCTCTGAATAAATCTTAATTAATGCTCAGTTCTGATGTCTTGGCAATCATTAAGTAGAGTCAGATATTCTGATTAAGTGAAAAAATCAATCTATAAATTATTTCCACAAGTATTTTTTTAAATATTTTATTTATTTATTCATGAGAGACACACACACACACACACACAGAGGCAGAGACACAGGCAGAGGGAGAAGCAGGCTCCATTCAGGGAGCCCGATGTGGGACTGGATCCCGGGACTCCGGGATCATGCCCTGGGCCGAAGGAAGATGCTCAACCGCTGAGCCACCCAGGTGAACCTCCAAAAGTATTTTTTGAATATCATATTTAGCAATTAATAAAGTTGATATATGGTATGTTGTTAGGACTGTGACTGCACATTTGTTAAAATTTCAATATTTGAGGGGTTTTTTGGGGGGAAAAAACCTTTTTTCTTAGTTCCAACATATTCATGGGTTTGGGATACTGGGCCTATGATTCGTAATGTAGAAGACAGTGTGATACATTGTTCTCTGAGGAGTTTATCTTGCCTCAAATCTTTCTGTGCCCTTATTCTGGAGCTACTATTAGGTGGCTGTGAGAAATTCTGGATCAGCTTTATGTCTTCTAATTCCTCATTCACTTATTCCTTGTTTTACTTCTGCATTGTATCCTCAGCGAATTACTGGGCTTAATCTTTTGTCTCTATAGTTTCCCTCGAACAGAATCCATTCTGATACTTGGTCCTTCCTTGAGGTCTTTTTTTTTTTTATATATATAATCCTTCTTTCCATTTCTGAGAGGTTTTGTTTGTTCTTTTATAACCTCTCATTATGTCATAAATGTGAGATCTTCTGTCATTCTTTAGAAGATGTATTATTCTTTAAACGTTTTTAAAGGTTGTATTTATTTAGTTTAGAGAGAGAGAATGAGCACAAGCAGGAGGGGCAGAGGGAGAGGGAGAGAGAACCCAAGTAGACTCTGCACTGAGAGGGAGCCTTGAGGTGGGGCTCTATCTCACAACCCTGAGATCACAACCTCAGCCTGAATCAAGATTCAGACGCTTGACCAACTGTGCCACCCAGACACCCCTTGTTCTTTAAAAATTGTAACGTCTTTGTTGACATAAGATTCAAATGCCATAAACCTAATCTATGGAAAGTCTGCAATTTGATGGATTTTAATATGTTCACAGAGTCATGCAACTATCACCACAATTATTCTGTGGTTTTTGGGTAGAGTATTCTATAGGTATCTGCTAACTATAGATGGTTTATAGTATTACTCAAATCTTCTGTATGCTTGTTGATCTTCCACTGTTCTATCCATTTCTGAATGAATATGAAAGTCTTCAGCTATTCCCAATGAATTGTCTATTTCTCCCTTCAGTTAGAGCTCTCTTATTGTTGCTTTTAAGTGAAATATCTTTCTCCATCCTTTAATTTTCAACTTACTTCCATCTTTGAATCTAGATTATTCTTATGTGGACTGCATATAGTTAGATCTTGTGTGGGTTTTTTTTTTAATTCAGCCTGGCAAATTCTACCCTTTGATTAGATTGCCCAATTCATTTACATTTGATGTTAATATCAGTATGGTTTCTTTATGTTTGCTATTTTGCAGTTTCTTTTCTATGTATTACATATTTTTAGTTCCTTTGTTACTCTTTTACTGCTTTCTTCAGCAGTAAGCGAATTCCTTTACTGATTTTTTTCACTGTATTTTATTGAGCTATTTTCTTAGTAGTTGTTTAAAGGCTCACAATAATCTTAACTTCTCGTAATCTTCTTAAAATTTATAATAATTTACATACAATGAGATGCAAATGTTACTACTATATAACTCTATTCCTTTCCCAATTTGGGGGCTGTTAATGTCATACTAATTACATTTGTATATGCTATAAACCCACACCACATTATTATAATTATCACTTTATAATATTTATTGTCTTTTAAAGAGGCTGAGAGAAGAAAGGTGTATGAGTGCATATTTATAATTTATTATATTAACCTTATTATTTATTATTTCTGGTTCCCTTCAATTGTTCATATTTTCACCTGGTGTCATGGCCTTACTGTAATACAGCTTTGCTCTCCACCATCATTTCTGTGTTATTATTGTCAAATATGTTACATTTCTATATGTTATAGCTCTAACAATTCAATTACATACATACTGTTTTATACAATTGCTTTTTATTTTTATTTATTTATTTAAAGATTTTATTCATTTATTCATGAGACACAGAGAGAGAGAGGCAGAGACATAGACGGAGGGAGAAGCAGCCTTCCTGCAGGGAGCCCGATGTGGGACTTGATCCCAGGACCCCGGGATTATGACCTGAGTAGAAGGCAGACACTCAACCACTGAGCACCCAGGCAACCTACAATTGCTTTTTAAAGTCTGTAAGAGAAGGAAGAAGAAGCATGCAGCTATACTGAGTCTTCTAATTTCCTAAATAATTACATTTGCCAGTGTAGATTGAGATTACTGTCTGATGTCATGTGTTTTCAACCTAAAACTCTTCTTTTAGGATTTCTTCTAAGTCAAGTCAGCCATCAATCAGTTATCTCTGTTTTTGTTTATCTGGGAATATCCTTATTTCATCTGTGTTTGAAAGACAGTTTTGCTGGGTATCAGATTCTTAGTTTTCTTTCAGCATTTGGAATATATATCTCATTGCCTTCTGATATCTATTACTTCTGATGAGAAATTAGCTGTTAATCTTACTGAGATTCCTTTGTATGTGATGAGTCATTTTTCTTTTGCTGTTTTCAGGTTTTCTTTTTGTTTCTGTCTTTCAGCATTTTGACTGATGTATTTGAATGTAGATCTCTTTGTGTTGATCATGCTTGGAGTTCATTGTGCTTAGACATTTAGATTCACTGATCTTTCTTCTACCAACTCAAATCTACTGCTGAACCTGTTTAATAAATTTCTCATTTCAAATATTATATTCTCCCACTCAAAATATCCTTTTTGTTTCTTTTAAGAAATAATTTCTCTTTATTCCTATTCTCTATTTGTTGAGACATTGTCACCATATCTTCTTTTACGTCTTTTAGAAGGTTTTCCTTCAGTTCTTTGAACATATTTACAATAGCTCTTTTAAATATTTATCCACAAAAGCTCATGTCTGGCCGCTCTCAAAAGCAGTTTCTCTTGCCTGTTTTATTTTTCTGTGTGTGGAACACATTATCCTGTTTCTGTATATGTATCAATTTTTTTTTTGTAGAAACTGGACAATTTTAGTAATATATTGTATTTAGATACAATATATTGATTTCTATGAACTCTACCCTTCCCTGGCCTTGTTTTTGTTGTTTCTTGGCTTGTACAATTTATTTTCAAAACAGTGTGCAGCTTTTGATGTTGTTCCTTACAGGGCATAGACTGGACAGGTGCACTTTTATTCTGACCCATCTCCCCAGGAGATAGCAGTTGTTTTCAGTGGGCTTTCATTTAATGTATCTTTTCCTAACCTTACCTTTAGGTTTCTTGATTTTTTTAAAAGGTTTTATTTATTTATTCATAAGAGACACACAGAGAGAGAGAGAGACAGAGAGATACAGAGAAAGACACAGGCACGGGCAGAGGGAGGAGCAGGCCCCTTGCAGGGAGCCTGACATGGGACTTGATCCTGGGTCTCCAGGATCACACCCTGGACCAAGGGCAGTGCTAAATCCCTGAGTCACCGGGGCTGCCTGGTTTCTTGATGTTTTGTCTCTATTGACATCATACTAGGCTGTTGGTCCAGACTAATTGCTAAGAAATAGGCCTATTGTTTCTGACAACAGCCTATGGCGTATATTGTTCCTCATTCTGATCCAACCAAACTCAGGCCCCTTTGTAGGAGTACTCTTTGAGGACAGTCTTTGAGACTTGCTCTGACCACAATATAATTCTTGTTAGCTGTCTTTTTCCTGATTTTCTTGATTTAACTCTAGCTTGTCTACTGTTTTGCTTGTGGATACCATGGAGTTACAAGTCTCTTCTTAATTTCTCTTACCAAAATCTCCACTTTTTTTCAATAGAATAGTTTGAGCTCTTCTGTGTTCTGTACCAGATAGCATCATTTCTATTAAGGAGAGCTACAGAGTTTTCTGTTTTTATGATCTGTCTCTTCCTCCTGGGAAGAAAGGTACAAGAAGAAAGGTACAAATGGTATCTTTGCTGTGGAGCTCGTGATAGGAACAATGGCTCACTTCTCTCAGAGTAACACCCTTACTCTATAAGTAGAGGGATATATCGGGTAATAATGTTTGGACTTCTTGGCTGTTTCAGTACACAGCCCCTGCTCTATAAGTGATCAGGACAAGGGTGACTGGAGTTTAATATTGCATTTGGGATAAATATTCTGTCTAACAAATTGGGTCTGGGTAGAAGGGAGCCCAGACCTCTCATCTGCACCTGTCTATTACAGAGCTTCTGCAATACAGAACTAGGAGTAATAAGAAATACTGGCAGTCTGCTTCTCCAGGAATAATAAGAAATACTGGCAGTCTGCTTCTCCTGGAGAGAAACTATCACTCTATACAGGGAGCTGTGAGGAGAGGAAGCCCTGTGTTCTTGATTGCACCCAATTGGAGTAGAGCTATTATGCTGCTGAGCTGAGGGTCAGGGAAAGGGCATGTTGTGGCTCAAGTGCCATGACTCCATGTTCTTATCAAGAGTTAATGTATTTTCTAGAATAAATATTTCTCCATTTGCCATATACCCTTAGGACACTTTTCAGGCACTTTAAATCCTTATTTAAAAATAATTTTTACCAGTTACAGTTGTTTTGCTAGGGAGAGGATCCATATAGCTTCTCATGGCTAATAATGCCACTCTGAGCTATCATTCTTTTTTTAGAATCCTACCTCGATCATCTGTATTATTCATTTATTTGACAGAGAGAGAGAGAGAGAGAAGGAGAGAGAGAGAGCAGAAGGAGGAAGAGTGGCAGAGGGAAAGGGAAAAGCAGACTCTCCGCTGAGCAAGAAGATCCATGCAGGGCTTGATCCCAGAATCCAGAGATTATGACCTGAACCAAAGGCAGATGCTTAACTGGCTGAGCCACCCAGGCACTCTGATACTTGTTCTTCTAATGATAATCCATCTTAGATGCACAATGGAACCAACTGGGAATCTATAAAAAATATTAATACTTTGGGCCCACCCTAGATTTTTGTTTGTGGTGCAATCTGGGCATCAAAATTTAAAAAAAAATCTTCAGGTTTTTTATGCGCATTTAAAATGGAGGAACACTTTTACATATATTGAGTTTTATGCTTCTTTTTAATGGACTTGCTTTTTCTTGTTTTATTGTATTTTTCTTTGTATTTATTGTCCCTGTTTACTTGTTAAAGAATGCTTTTTCTGTTTCATAGATTTCCTATGATTGTGGGAAAAAATAAGGACTTTTTAAAATAAATATTAAAGAATATTCAACAAATATTCTGGACACTCCTGACAAAAGTGTCCATCTTCTAGAGTGGAGGACCTTATTCAGTATGGATATGGCCAACACTATGGTCTCTGCTAAACGTGCCTGCATAGCTCTATTCAGGAAACAAACATTTCTACTGACTAATACTTGCACAATTCAATATAGAAGATAGGCCTGCCTATGTACTTTGAGTGAGTCCCATAAAGACTTCTTCTGCTCCTTACATCCTTTAATTCCAAATATGAAGAACTCTTAGAATATTTTATATAAATGGAATTATATAATATGTGACTTTTTGTGTTTGGCTTCTTTCACTCTGCATAATATTTCCCTTTTTAAAAAATATTTTATTTATTTATTCATGAAAGACATAGAGAGAGAGGCAGAGGCATGGGCAGAGGGAGAACAGGCTCCTCACAGGGAGCCCAATACAGGACTCGATCCCGGATCCTGGACTCAAACCATGCCCTGATCCAAAGGCAGAGGCTTAACCGCTGAGCCACCCAGGTGTCCCAACTCTGGACAATATTTCTGAGGTTCATCCATGTTGCATTTTGTTATCAGTTCTTTATTCCTTCTTATGGCTGAGTAATATCCCATTGTATGTATATATTATGATTTATTTATCCATTTATCCATTGATGGACATTTGGTCTAAGTTTTGGCTATTGTAAATAGTGATGATATGAACATGTATACATATGTTTTGTTCGAAAACAAAAATAATTCTTTGGGGTAGACTTTCTAGTTCAAATAGTAATTCTATCTTTCATTTTTAGGGGTGGAATTTCTAGCTCATATGGTAATTCTATCTTTAATTTTTTAAGGAACAACCAAACTGTTTTTCACAGTGGCCAAAACATTTTATATTCCTTTTGGCAATGTACAAGCATTTCAATTTCTCCACAACTTTGCCAATACTTTTTCTTTTTCATTATGGCCATGTCAGTGGGTGTGAAGCAGTATCTTTTTATGGTTTTGATTAGCATTTCCCCAATGACTAATAATGTTGAGTAATTTTTTTCATGTGATTTTTGGCCATTTGGGTATCTTCTATGGAAAAAAATCTATTTGAATACTGTCTTAATCTGTTTGGGCTGATATAACAAAAATATCATAAACCAGTAACTTATAAACAATCAATATTTATTTTCATGATTCTGGAGGCCAGGAAATTCAAGTTCATGATGCCAAAAGAATCAGGCTCTGATGAGAGCCCACTTTCTAGAAGGCTGTCTTTTTGCTGTAACCCCACATGATGGAAGAGGTGAGAAAATTCTCTGGAACCTCTTATATAAGGGCACTAATCCCATTCATGGGGGCTCTTCTCTCATGACCTAGTATTTCCCAATAGCTTTACCTTTTAATGCCATCACACTGGGGGGTTAGGATTTCAACATATGAATTTGGGTGGGAGGAACACAAACATTGAGACTAGAGCTAGCATTTTGTCCATTTTTAAATTGGGTTACTTGTCTTTTTCTCATTAAGTTTTACAGATTCCTAACAAATTCTGGACCTTTATCAGCTATATTATTATTATTATTATTATTATTATTTGCATTCTGTAGGTTCTTTTCAATTTCTTGATAATGATCTTGATGCACTTGCAGGTCAGGTAAGATTGCCTAGAGAGGCTCTCATCTTGGCTAAGACTCAAAGCCTATGTAAGAGTTAGCTGGAAAAGAAAGAGTTGGGGGTTGAGGGTAGCAATGACCAAAGTATTTCAAGCAGAGGAAACAGCACAGTCAAAGTCCCAGAAACAAGAGATCACAGCATAATCAAGTTACTAGAAACAAGTCAGTATATCTGGAGAGGATGGGAATCAATACACTATGAGGAATCTCTCAAGTCAGGTTAAAAAGTGTAGCCTTTATGCTGAGGAGAATGGGAATCCAGCAAAGTGTTTTAAAGAGAGAACCAACAAGGATGCCTGGGTGGCTCAGAGGTAGAGCACCTGCCTTTGGCTCAGGACGTGATCCCGTGGTGCCAGGATCAATTCCCACATCGGGGTCCCTACACTAGATAGATTACTTTGCTAGCAGAGGGAATAATGTAATGTTTATGAGGAAGAAATGGGCATCTAGGAATATAATTTGTTGAAAGGATGGAAACAGCAAAGAAGGAGAGAAGTAAATGTATAAGAGTATTTTAGAAGATGAAGTTGACTGATCTGGATGACTGCTTGGATAAGAGGAGGACATTAGGAACCACTTGAAAGATTTAGAACCAATGAGTGTTATTGACACATGTAACCATGTCTTTGTTTGATTTTTTATATAACAGGCACAGGACCTGACTCTCAGTTATTCACTTACCAACTAGTTATTTAGGGCTTATGAAGTCAGTTACTATTCTAGGCACTCACTGCTAATGCAGCATTAAAAAAGATCCTGTCTTTGTAGATTTTTCAGTCTATCAACATAGTGTATTGAAAGAAATAAAAGAACATGACTGGAATGTAAAGAATGTATAAGAGAGTGGTACAAAATAGAACTGAAGAAGGCAGGGACCAGACTGTGCAGATCTGGATCATCAAGGATTTTGGAACTTTTCCTAGAAAACCAGGAGTCATTTGTGGCAGAACAATACTAAATGACCACAAAGATTTCTTCTCCTCTTCTTCCTTAGTAATATGGTTGTAGCTGGACATGGGGCCATCTAGGAAGAGGCTGTATCTCCAGTATCACTTGAAGCTAAGTATTGTTAAGTTATTGTTAAAGCCAATGCCAAGTGATATGTGCCACTTTTTAATTTGAACATTAACATAGGTGCAAACTGCTCCATGTTCTTTCTCTTCTCATGAGTTGGGAAACCAGTGCCCATGACCAAAATTCTATAATGTGCAGATGAGAACAGAGTTCTAGACAAATTATGGCCCATGGACAAAATTTGATTGTCCACTGACTTTTATAAATAAAATTATAATGGGGCAGAGCCACATCTGTTCATTTACATACCATATGCAGCTAATTTTGTGTTAAAATGGCAGCGGTTCAATATAGCCAGGAGACCACATGACCCAAAAGTTTGTTGGACCCTGCCCTAAGAATGAAAGAGAAATAAAATGGAAGGAATTTCAGCTCTGTGGAACTAAACTGTCTACCAACCTAGACTTTTCTCTTTGGAGCTGTTACATGAAAGAGAAATAATACTTTTATGTTACTGAAGCTACTGAGTTTTGAGCCTTCTTTTTTTTATAGAAAAGCTTAGGCTTTCCTAATTACACTTTTGAAGATTTTAAGCTGGGAATGATAAGCTTTACTGTCTTCTGTATGAAAAAAGGCTTCAGGAAGGATAAGAGCAGTCAGGAACTTGTTGCAATCATGCAGATGTGAGATAAAAGTAAATTAAATCAGGCTGGTGATGGATAGAGATACAGTGAAGTTGATTTACTGGACATAGTTAATAACTATGTTAATAAATACTAACTTTTGGCACATAGATACTCAATAAATATTCATTGTGCAGACCAAAAGGAAAGTCACAAGAAACCATGTGCTCTGATGGCTTTCATACTCTGTACTTGGTACTGATTGACTGGCTGTAGGCTGCCCAAGAGGGTGGGTATAAACTCCCAGATACTTTCCACTGTCTCTAGGTGCAAGATAAAGTGAGTGGGAGCCCTAAGGTAGCCCCTCAAAGAGAGTCTCAGGTGTAGAGACAGAAATGTGAGAAGTAAACCAACAAAAAAGCTGAGGGAATGGTGGCCCAGTACCCTGGGGGCATCGTGTGTAGAAACAGAAAAAGATTCAAGTGGCTCTCAGCTGAGCACCCGAAGTGTCTGCTATATCCTGTCAGATAAGACTAGGGAAGATTCTGCAGAGGAAGCATTTTGTGAGGTGGATAAGTAGGAATTTGCAGAGTGGATAAGGGAGAACCTGCCTAAGTGAAGAGTTGCAGATAGGTAGGTATAAGCACAGTGAAGACTAGCCAATGTCTCTACCTGCACAGCTTTGTGATAATTATGAAGAGTTTCTCATTACGCCTTGTAATTATTTTGAAATTGCCTTCAGATATTTTATCATTTCATCCAAAAATATTTCAGTACGTAGCTCTAAAAATAAGAACGTTTATTTATTTTATTTTTTCAAGATTTATTTATCTATTTGAGAAGAGAGAGAGCAAGAGCACTTACACAAGTTGGGGGAGGGGTACGGGGAGGGAGAAAATCCCAAGGAGGCTCCCTGCTGAGTATGGAGCCAGACACAGGGCTCAGTCTCACTACCCTGAGATCATGACCTGAGCCAAAATCAAGAGCTGGCTGCTTACCTGACTGAGCCACCCAGGCACCCCTAAAAACAAAAACTTAAAAAAAAATGTAACTAAAATAACACTATCACATTTAGAAAAATTAACAGTGATTCCTTGCTACTATCAAGTATCTAGTCAGAGTTTAGATTTCCCCAACTTCATTTTATATATATGAAATATAAATATACTATATATACTAAACATTAAATATATATTTATATTTATACATAAATGTGCATATATATGATATCAGTCAGTGTATTTGACTCAGGATCCTTAAAATAAGGGCTACACGTTGGATTTAGTTGGTATGTCTTCTAAGTCTGTTGCATTCTACAGGTTCCCTATGAGCACCCACCTTGCTTTCCCTGAAGTTTATTTGTTAGGGAAGCCATGTTATTTGCTTAATAGAGTTGTCTGCATTTTGGATTTTTCTGATTACATTTGGATTTTCCTTAATTGACAGTGAGATGTCATTAAAATATTCCTCTGTTCTGTATAGTTCCTGTAAAGTGCTAGATATGTCTAGAGTTGATGAGGTTTAGTTTTCTTTTTGTTTGTATGTTCCTTTGTTGTACAAGAACACTTCCTAGTGTGCAGTTATATTGTGTAATGTCCTACAAAATTAAATATGTGTTTATTTAATAAACCAACTTTTAGGAATTTACCCTTAAGAAACACCTCCCAAAATATCAAATGACTTAGTAATCCTACTTTTAGGAATTTTCCCTCAAGAAACACCTTTCAAAATACAAAATAACATAGGTAGAAGGCATATTTCTAATAGCAAAATATTGAAAACAATGTACATGACCATGTGTAGAAAATTGGTTGACCGCACCATGGTATATCACACAATAATGCCGTGTGGCCATTTGAAACAGGATGAGGATCTCTGTGAACTGATATGAAATAGTTTTCAGGATTTTTTAACAGAAAAAAAAAGTCAAGGAGCAAAACAGTAGATACATCACACTACGGTTTACATATGAAAGGGGAATATAATACACATATATTCATATACTTGTAATGCTTATTTTTATGAAAAGGAAAGGTCTATAAGCCATGAATGAAAGCAGATAATCATTACCTCTAAGGTAAAAATGGGGAGAGAATAGAAAAAGGGATAATGTAATATGAAGTTTTGACTTATGACTTATGTAAATGTTTTATATATTTAAGCATGACATCTGTATACTTAAAAATAAAATTAAATAAAAATTATATCATAAGAAATGATTTATAATAGAACTTTCCCCCATATTCATCCTTTTATATTTTGGTCAAACACTTTCAGTGTGGATCCCCTGAAAAGGGACCTCTCACTTTAGCTCACTCTATAAAAGTTTAGAGTTCTCGAAACCTGATTTTACATTGCACCATTCCTGAAGGTCTGCTTTGAAAGAGAACCTTAAAATCACATAGTTGAGAGTACATACACAAAAATAACTTGATCAAATACTCTATAACTTCATATCCAAAGTATTGTTTTAAACAGTCTCAAAACAAAGCTATTCATAAAGGGAGGTATTTCTTATAACCCGATTTAGCAAGGCGTTCCTTCCTAAACTTAAGAAAGAGAAGGTTTACAACAAAATAAATCTTGTAGGCAAAATTCCTGCTTTTCTTCTCTGGATTTCAGGTTTTTAGAACTGTGTTAGGATGGCCTTAGCCTACAATTCGTGGGGCTGTTAAAAGCATTCACAGATAATTTGAAGAGGCGTCTGAAGGGAGTAATTCCTTCTATATAGTGAATATGGAAAAAGAAACCAACGATTTAACAGTCCTAGCAGGAAGTGCATCTTCCAGAGCACACCACGAAGGAGAAAGAGCTGCTGTGATGAGGGGAAACGATGGTGTGGATTCTGCTGACCAAGACTCTTTGAAAAGTGATCGAATGGCCCAGATGATGGAGTGCAGTTGTCAAATATGCTGCTTTGGAGGTGTCACATTATTTCTCCTCAGTTAAAAGAATCAACACTGCAGTGCCAGGAGTTGGTAGACCCCAGCACATGTCTTATCCACTGTTGACACATGTGACCTGCAATATGAGACCATTTTTCAGCGATGTAATGTAAAAATACACATTTGGTTCTGGTTTTAGAGGACAAGGATGTCTGTTTGCATCATCAATTTAAATCATCAGTAGCATAATGGCCAGAGTCTCATAGAGTTGAGAAGCCATCAGATTTCTCATATCCAGGGGCTTTAGATGAACTGTGGCTAGTTCATCTCAGGGTGGCATCACCCAGAAGCTCAGGGTGTTCTTCAACTTCTAACCTTCTTAATCACTTCTTTTCAAAGTTTTCTAAAATTTGGCTTCTATGGAATAGCACTTAGTTCTTTGAGTCCATTTATCTTCTGTTTTCCTTGTTTTTTTTTTTTTTTTTAAAAAAAACTTCATTCTCAGGTGCACTGCGGTGGCTCAATGGGTTAAGTGTCTGCCTTTGGCTCAGGTCATGATCCCAGGGTTTTGAGATTGAGCCTCACATCGGGCTCCTTGCTCAGCGTGGAGTCTGCTTCTCCCTCTCCCTCTGTCTGCTGCTCCCCCTGCTTCTGCTCTTTCTCTCTCTCTGTCAAATAAATAAATAAATAAAATCTTTTAAAAAATCTTCATTGTCCTGCACTTAGATTTTATATCTGGTCATATACACTTTGTCACTAAAAAAATACCCTTTCAGTTAATACCCCTGAGATTTCAATAGTATATACAGTTATATCAGATGCAAATGATGACAGTATGTGTCTCCTTTTCAAAGCCTTATTCCGCTTTGTTGTCCTATTTCTTTGCCAGGGACTTAAAGAACAGTCTTAATAGAGCTGGAAAATTTGAAATTCCATCATATTTCTGATGCAGCGTGACCCCCCATTTCCTGCTGTGACTCAGCGATTACCCAGAGGTACAGAGCACAGTAGGATGTCACATTGGACCAGTGATGCTATGGTTAGATCCTGCAAATAGTCTAGAGGGAAGGGAGAAGTTTGGAGAATCATTAGAGAAATTTACCTCCTAGTGTTTGAAGCTTTCAAGAGTTATTAAAGATGTCCCCAGATGAACCAGAGAAAACCCTTCATCTGCTGGGAGCCCTTGAGGAAACTAAGATAGCTCAGCCTCCGCAGCACTGAAATGCTGAGCCATAGGCACATGGTGAAGGGCTCCCTTCCTCTGTATGCTAGGCCTCAGGAAAATGCACACCTCCACTTTGCTCTCCTAAACCTAATTCATCTTGTCTGAACTCCTCACTGTGGATTCCATTCTTGCTCTGGTGCTCGACCATTTTGAAACTGATGCTTTGCTTCTTGCTACGGTCTCACCTTGCGGCTGTCTGTAGTTTCTCTTTGGCTCCGGGTCCTGCAGCCCAGACCTGAGAATTGGAGCCTCCATTTCCCTAGAAAGGGACTGTGGATAGACCATGCTTAGGAACATAATCTAAGTATTTTGGGCATGTTATGTTGTCTTCAGTTACTTTTTTTTAAAAAGAGAGCTCTGTCATTGTCAATTTGGCTAGCTTTCTAAAGGAAATTGTACTTTCTCTCTTTTTTTTCTTTCTTTTTATGTCTCCTTTCTCATCCAATTTCAATTGTATCTTTTTTTTTTTTTTTTTTTGGTCTTAATTGGTTTTCTAAGGGTTTCATCTATTTTCATTTTTATTCTTTATCTGTTTCATTCTTCCAAATAAGCTGTTTTAGGGATCCCTGGGTGGCTCAGCGGTTGAGAACCTGCCTTTGGCCCAGGGCATGATCCTAGAGTCTCAGGATCGAGCCCCACATTGGGCTCCCTGCGTGGAGCCTGCTTCTCTCTGCTTCTCTCTCTCTCTTTCTGTGTGTGTGTGTTTCTCATGAATAAATAAATAAAATCTTTAAAAAAACAAAAAAACAAAAAAAAGAAGTTGCCTTAGAAATTGTACAGATGTGCTTTCTACTATTTTTGTTTTGTTTTTCACTCTAATTTCACCTTTAACTTTACTAACTTCCTCCCACCGTTTTCTTCTTTTTAAAGATTGCTCTTTTTTTAAGTACCATTATTGCTACTCTCCTAAAGACATTCAATGCTGTACATTCTCTTCTCAGTAAATTTTTAGCTTTATTCCATCTGTTTTGTAATGGATTTTCATCTTCCATTGCTTTTAGTTGGTTTTTAACTTTAGTTTTGACTTATCATTTGCTCTAGATCCTATTCAGGAGCATGTGTTTTAGCTTCCAACAGAGAGCTGAAAAAAAAATTAACTAAAAGGATAATTTTTAAACTTAATTCAATATCACACACACAATTTTGTTTATCATATTATAAAGTATTGTCTGATCATTCATGTCAGAAAAAGCTGTATTTAAAAAAAAGTCTCATATGAATGAATTTTTACATTAAGTTCTCCATGAATTTCTACTATTTCTTGGTTTGGGTACATTTGGATTTATATCTGGCAAATTGTCTTCATCAATTTTGCCCTTTATAATTACTTATATCTCTCTTTACCCTCTTTAAAGCACCAAGTTTTGAAAAACCAGCAGCCAAAACTGCTCCTCTTTGTTTGCATTTCACATGATTGCTTTATTTAGCAGTTTTCAGTTCTCCTAGATCACTTAGATTTAAGAGTAATATAAACAATATAAAGCTAGCTTTTGTTTCATTATATTTGGACTATTTCTGGATTTCTTTTTTTTTAAGATTTGTTTATTTATTTGAGAGAGAGATACTGAGCATGAGTGGGAGGGGGAGAAGGAAAGAGAGAGAGAATCTCAAGCAGACTCCTCACTGAGCACGGAGCCTAATATGAAGCTTGATCTTACGACTCTGAGATAGAGACCTGAGCCAAAACCAAGAGCTGGACTTTTAACCAACCGAGACACCTAGGTGCCCCAATTTCTGGCTTTCGGTAGAGTAAATCAGAAAACTAGAATGCTTAGTATATGCCCACTCTTTTATTTTATGACTTTATTAAGTTCTTTTATCACTTAAGTGTTCCTTCTTGTCCTCTTATTGTTAAAAATTTATTATTCATTTGTATTTTCCCATTATTAATTTAGGAGTCATGTTGTGTTTTTTACTTTCACTAATCATTACCTTACTCCTGAAACTCATACTCTCTCATATTAGATATGTATCAAATCATGATATTCTGATTTGCATAAAGATGTCAGTGTACTGATTGGAAGAGCTCAAAATCAAGGTAGTTTTCTCTGTTTCTTTTATTATTGCTTCCCCATTTCTGCTCCTTTTATCTTTCTGGAGATTTTACTATTTGCATGATTGACTACCAGATTCTATCCTATGTATTCGCTCTGTGATCATCCCATTTTTGGTTTATCCATTAAAGAAACTTTTTTTGAGGGAGCACATGCATGCACATAGCGTGGGGAGGGGCAGAGAGAGACAGATAGAGAGAATATTAAGCAGGCACCATGCTCAGCACAGATCCTGATCTGGGCCTCTATTCATGACCCCAAGATCATGACCAGAGGTGAAATCAAGAGTCAGTCGCTTAACCGACTGAGTGACCCAGGCGCCCCTCATTAAAATCTTTAATATGAAAATCAGCAATTCCATTCAGGAGTAGGATCTCCTTAAGTGTGTGTATTATTGTCCCCATTATTTTTGTTATTATGATCTGTCTCATCCAGCAATTCTATTTCACGAGAGGCTTCCTAGCCTAGGTATTCTTGCTATTATCCTCCTTTTGAGTTTTCAATCCTCCTATGTATGTCTTTAATATTTATGGTTTGATATATCTCAGGGTTCACACCAAGACATTGGGGTCTATTAAACAGTGACCAACAGACACATGGAAAAAGGCAAAGCAATCTGTGCTCTGGTGAACAATTGATGTACCAGCTAATAGACTGACAGTCCTCAGCTGAGTCACCAGCAGCAAGCTCTCTACCCCAGTACTCTTGTGACTCATGGATTATAATTCCCAGTCTCAAGGATAGGGACAGCTTGGCAGAGGTCTGGGAGATTTAGCAGGTGTTTCGAGGAACACGTATTTGGTGATCCACGGATCTTTCTTGAGTACAGACGACTCTGATCCTTATTCCTATGTTGGTTCTCTGACTCCCATCTTGTCCAGGAGGGAACAAATCCCTGTGCCTCTGTAGAGATTATGGTTCAGCACATACATCCAGGCTCTGGCCATGTTTTTGGTGCTGCTCTACCACTAAAGAGGAGGATCTGAATTGAAAAATGAAAGCAGAAACAACAGAATACTTGTTAACATAGTTATTCTTTAATAGGGAGTTTAGCTCATTTGCACAGTTTTCTTTATTTCCTTTATTACATAAAAGGATTAATTTCCTCTAATCTTTTGGCATGACATGCAAAGTAAAAGTACTATTTTAAATTATGCCTGTGGTTGCATTTGAGTTTTACACACATATATATATTTGATCCTACTTTTTTCTAATTATCAAGGCATCCAATTTTGTTTAGAAAGAGTATATCTGATAATGAAGGGAGATAGTCTCTGGAATCAGACTCTGGGTTTGAGCTTGGTGTCCACCACTTACTAGCTATATGACTTTATTCGTTTCCTCATCTATCAAATGAGGACATAATCCTTATAGTGTTGTTCTGTGGATGGAATGAAATAACACAGGCAAAGAACCTAGGACAGTGGGAGGATGGTGTCCAGCATACAGTAACTACTCAAGAAATGTAATTTCTTGATTTATCCTTAACTCAATGTTTTATTTGGTTTCTGTAATCACCTCCATTCCTTTTATATAAAATTTTTCTGCATTGAGTTTTTCTTTATAATACTGAATGGCGAGGACATTTTAGATTCAGAAAATACTTTTGGTTATAAATCTAGTCCAGTAGAGATCTAGCATCAAGTGCACATGGAAACTGAATCCAGCAAAGCACTGTTGCTTTGCTATATGCCTGCTTATTTTTAATGATATAATTTATCATGACAGCAGATGATAACAGTGATAAGAATATGTAAAAGGCATTGTGCTATGCTCCTGTTATTGGTGACAGGAAAAAAAAGAATAACATTCTTGAATAAAGTTAACTGGGGATCCCTGGGTGGCGCAGCGGTTTGGCGCCTGCCTTTGGCCCAGGGCGCGATCCTGGAGACCCGGGATCGAATCCCACGTCGGGCTCCCAGTGCATGGAGCCTGCTTCTCCCTCTGCCTGTGTCTCTGCCTCTCTCTCTCTCTCTCTCTCTCTCTGTATGACTATCATAGATAAATAAAAAAAAATGAATAAAGTTAACTGTAGTCAATTACTGGAAGTCCTCAGTAATGTTAGGTTTCACATTTATGAAGTCTAATGGCTCTAAACTACATTTATTAGTAATATTTCTGTGAAAAAATAACATCAATTTTCTATTTAAAGTATTGTTTTATAATATGTTTTTCAATAACCCTAGGTTTCTTATCAACATGGTTATCACCATATATCAATTATACTGTTACATTTCTGTTCTGGATTTTGATTCATTTCCTGGCCAGCTGGGATGAACAACCAAATAATATTCTCAGGAAAAGGTCTGTATGTATAATGTTTGAATATGAAAATATCTCTCTATCGCTTTCACATTAATCATAATTTAATCACAAAAATGTATTACAAACTTTTTTTCTTTCTAGAGTCTTGGAAGATACATTTTTATTTTACTTTAAATAAAAAAGTTCTAAAATTTAACTAGGAAATCCATCTATCTCCTTCTCCCCTCTCTGCAACACTGTTCATTATTTTACATGAAACTCGGGAATCTTTTTCATCTGTACACTCAAATATTTGCTTAACCAAGAGCATTTTCATTAATTGCTATATTTAACCTTTTTTTCTTTCTATTATTCTGCTTATGCCTCTTCTAGAATACCTATAATTCTCAAACAACCTCTCCTTTTTCTGTCTTTCACATGTAACATCTTATTATCTTTATCTGAGAACTGAAATATCCCCTATAAATTCAACATTTTCTCTGCATGTTTTCATTTCTTTGTTGACTAAACCAGGTTGTCCCCTGAGGTCACGTTCTTCCATGTGTCCTCTGCATCCCACATACATCAATGCCAAAAGGTGAGGGATCTCCCTGCTTGTCTTCACTTCCGAACAATCCATCCCCTTTCCAAGGAAGCAAAGACTAAAACAAAAACAAGACTGAACAAAAGCTCTTCTTTGAAACTTAGGCCATTCACCTACACTATTCTCTGCCACTGCTTGTTGTGTAATCTATTGACTCCCTATCATTCCCCTTTATTGAGTGAAGAGATTGATTCTAGATTGAGACTTTCTAGTCACCTTTATGAGATGCTTTTGTTTGTTTTTTGTTTTGTTTTGTTTTGTTTTGTTTTGCCTTGCTTCTTTCATAATTTCCTTTTACTCTTTGGTTTTTAACAGTTGGACTGTGATTTATCTAGGAGTGGATCTAGATACATCATTCTACATTTGCATCCTTCCTACTTTGAGTTCTTCATGCCTTTTATGCTTAGATTTGTTTTTGGTATTGCATTGAGATGTTTTCAGTCATTTCCTTAAATAATTTTTCTCTCTCATATTTCTTTCTGGGACTTCTATTACATGTATGTTGATATGGTTTATTCCTTCAAAACCTCCCTGTTGCACTTACGATAATGATCTTTCTTTTTTATGATGTTCTATGAAGGCTCCATAGGATTTGACTCTTGTTTACATTTCAACTTTATTTTATGTAAATGTTTTTCTTTCTCTCGCATAATGCTCAGGTTACATGGCTTTATAATTACTCTTAGATCAAAATTTATGAAGGAAGGAATGTATGGTTGTAGGATTGATGGCTTCAGTTTTTACTGGCTGTTGGCCAGGAGCCATGCTCAGCTCCTAGTACCCACTCACAATTCCCATCATGTCAGGAAGTTCCCCAGGAATACCTCTTGCTTCTGCAAGGCCCACAAAGGAGACAGAGTGCAAAATGAAAGGAGGCTACAAGGCACACCAAATTCTACTGACAAGAAGTAGGCTAACAAAACTACTCAGCTGTAAACCCATGCTACCTTTCATGAAAAAAGAAAGGTAATTCTGAAAACAGACCCAAAGGCCCAGAGGAAGGAATCAAGAGCCACAAAAGAATTATTTCAGGCCCTGAAATATAATCAAGAAACTCAATATTTACTTGGCTAAATTTCAGAATTGCTATGGAGCAGTGACTTCTTTGTATCTTTTTTTTTTCTTTTTTTAAAATTTATGATAGTCACATAGAGAGAGAGAGAGAGAGAGAGGCAGAGACATAGGCAGAGGGAGAAGCAGTCTCCATTCACCAGGAGCCCGACGTGGGACTCAATCCCGGGTCTCCAGGATTGCACCCTGGGCCAAAGGCAGGTGCCAAACTGCTGCACCACCCAGGGATCCCTTCTTTGTATCTTCTATTTCACCTTATGAAATGGGAATGTCTATAGCCACTATCCTATCCCTATCTAACCATTAAATATTTTAGGGGATAGAAAATTTATCTATTTAGTTTTACAGATCCACAGATTATAGAATCTCATGAGAGGCATTATAGAATCTCATGGGACCAAAGAGTCTCATCCATACCAAGACCTGTAGATTATGGCTTCTGAATAGATACTGTAATCAGACAACATCTAGGGGCAAGGGGTCCCTGGAAAAGAGTGGATCTATTTTGCTGATGACAGGAAAAAGAATCATTAGGGACCAGAGGACATACTGTAGCAGACTGCCTTGTTATATGGCTTTCCATATCCCCACTTCCTAATGTTCATGCGTTTGTGTGATCCCCCCTTTGAATGTGGACAGGAACTATAACTTACTTCTAACCAACAGAAGATGGCAATGGTGAGGGATGCATGTGACTGCATGTACATAATTATGTGATTACATTAGACAAGATAATAGCTCTCATCTTACTGGGGCCTTTCTCCTCCTTGCTGGCTTTGTGAAGCAAGCAGCCACTTTGGAGAACTTGACATGGCAGTCACAGCAGATAGCTGTAAAAAGTGAAGAGTGACCTCTGTCCAAGATACAGCAAGAGAGCTGAAGTTCTCAGTCCTACAACCACAAGGAATGGAATCTTGCCAAAAACCTGAGTGAGTCTAAGAATAGATCCTCTCCATGTAAGCCTTAGATGAAAGCACAGCTCTGGATGATACCTTGATTGTGGTCTTGTGAGATACAGAGCAGAGGGCTTACCTAAGTCATATCTGAACTCCTGACCCATAAAAAGTGTGAGCTAACAAATGTGTGTTGATTTAAGCCACAAACTTTGTGGTAACATTGTTATAAAGCAATAAATAACTAATACACTGTTCTCTATTTTTATGTATTTTGAGATATTTATAATAAGTAAGTTAAAAACATTTACTTTTAAGGACCCTATTCCATTTACTTTGTGTTGACTTTTTATAGGCTTCACTTATTTTCTTGATTTTATTTGCCAACTCTTTCTTGGGAAGAGGTCCCTTCAGGCCCTGGGATTTGCTCTCAGAGTAGACAAATGCCCTAAATCAGTTCTCTGTTCCCATGGATGTTAGAAGTTCCCACTGCAGCCCATTTACTGACATTAAGGTTGGTCTTCAATACCTGTTGAATGTGATGCCCCAAAAGCATTCATGTGTTGTGACTCTACAGATCCTAGGTAGGGATCTTTCCTTTCTAAGTAGGAATCTAAATTCTTGTGACAGCTAGAGATTTTAATGCAGTTTATAGGTATCCTCCTATATAGTGCATAAAAAATATCACCTTCAGTACCTGCTATGCCAGTATGCATTTTTGTTATGCCCTTCTTACAATCTTTTTCTTAGGTGACTAAATTGTCCCAGGATACAAAGTTTCTTTATCTTCACATGCTACTCAACTTCCTGCAATGATGTCTAGGAGTCTAGTTTCTAAATGGAGATAAGAAGAAAAGGTTGCCAATGAAGGAGAAGTACTGAATGGGTTGGGAAAGCAGAAAATGACAGTGATTTTGCCTGGCCCACAGTTCCTACGCATTTGTTGAATGGGCTCTGATCTTCCTGAGTAGTACACACTTTCACCCTCTGGATTGGGGAAAGTTTTTGTTACCTTCTTTGAGGCCTTCTGTC
Organism: Canis lupus dingo; assembly: GCF_003254725.2. Taxonomy (NCBI): domain Eukaryota; kingdom Metazoa; phylum Chordata; class Mammalia; order Carnivora; family Canidae; genus Canis; species Canis lupus. The sequence continues at coordinate 19,172,224 of NC_064269.1, read as the reverse complement.
CAGTTCTGATTCAGAGGGTGGAGTATATGTTGTGTAATCCAAGAATATGCATTTCAATTCCATTCTCATGGGTGATTCATTCAGTGGAAATTCTCTCTGCACATTGGGCTATGGTCTTTCTTATTTTTTTTATTTACAGAACTGTCATTACTTTGTCCTTTTGTTTAAATTTGTGGATATTTTACTGTAATGGGAAATTTTAAAATTTTTTTAAAAAGCTGTGTTACACATAGTGTCTGTTACTATCTTAACTTACAAATCTTAGCCTCTTTTTTGGTTTTAATGAAAGGCTGTGGGATTAAGAGAGGACATTGACCTTTTAGATGCCTTTTGTATTGAATCCAGGCTTGTGTCTATCACATTTTTTATCTTCTTTTATTTTAAAAAGCTATAAAGGAAATGACATTTCCTGAATATTGAGTATGTCATGTATGCCAGATATGGCACAGGGCATTTTCACATAAAATTTTTCTATCTAGTTTTGATAAAAACCCTTTAAGTAGGTGTTTTTACATTTATATGAAGAAACTAAGTCATAGGAAATGTAAAACTTTTTTCATAAATGCATATGTTGAAAATAGAATTTAAGCCAAAGTCTTTTGACTTCAAGTGTTGTAGTCAAGAAATTCAACGTCCCAGTTATGTGGGCAAACTTGAGTCAATTTATCTGCTCTCACATTGATCAGGGTGGGTAACATCCTGCCTTCTATGTGGTGGAGCTTTGAATATCTTGGGTCTTTGAACTGGGATTATATAAATGGAATGAACTGAACAGGGCTGCTAAACTACATCTAGCTCACTCATATGAGCTCCATGTAATCTGGATACCTGCCAATAGTGCTTCCTCCATTTGGACACAGTAAGGCTGTTGGCTTACCTTTCTTGGTGCTGATATATTTTGGTCAACCCAGATTCTGGAGTATAGTTGGCTTGGTTAAGTGGCAATGTCTTTCAACCTTCTCATGCCTGAAAAGGCACTGCCTTCTCCCTTTGCAGCATGTCCCATTTGGCCTCTCACTCCCACTCAGGCACAGTTGCTTTACCATCCAAAACTCAAATCATTTCTTCTGGATTTTCTTGTTCTTCTATTTTAGCAAGTTCTCTCAACATTTAATCCCACATTTCTTCTCTTAGGGTACTTTGAGTCTCACTTACTTTTCTATCTTGGTAACCACTCTTCCATGTACTTTTCTAGACACATCTTCAAAAATATTTGGATCAAACCATATCCTAGCTATGTATTTCTGCATCTCCAGGGGGAGAATCTTTTTTAAAAAATATTAAACTCTGTTAATCTAAAGCTTTCCACAATGTCTCTGATACTCTAAATATTTGTACTATTTCTGTGTCAGCATAATTCTCAGGGGGTAGACATCACTAGTATCAGCTGTCTTTAATAGATTTTTGGTCTTTGTTTTAAAGAGGATTTCAGCTAGCTTTCCTTCTACTCTTGTCCAAATGCAAATTATACCTATGGTATAGGAGAGGCCTTCATTTCTTGTTATTTGTTCCATAATAAAGTCCTTTTCTTTTCTGTGGATAAAGCTGAAATATAGATCTCCAAGATTCCTAAGTATAATTAACACATGGTGGATCAAAGGTAGATAAGCCATTCAATTTTGGGATCAATCCTGCTTTAACCCAAGATGAAGGTCAATACTTAATATTCCAAGATTATATATTGTTCTTATATTCTATTTTTAAGTCGGTTTATTTGTATTGTATGAATATTCCAATATTCTCCTATTAGTTTACACAACTGATTGAGAAATACAGCAGAGGGTAGCAGACTGTTTAACTTACTAATACATAGGTTGGTAAACTTCTCTATAAAAGGCCAGATAGTAAATATTTTAGGATTGTGGGCCTTATGGTCTTTATTGCAACCACTCAGTTTTTCCATTGTAGTATGAAAGCAATGATAGACTATATGTAAATGAATAGGCTTAGCTGTGCTCCAATAAAACTTTTGTTTTTTTGTTTATAAAAACAGGAGGTAGATCACATTTGACATGTGCGCCATGGTTTGCCAACTCCTGTTTTAATGCCTGGACAACTAGAACATGGAAGCTATTCTCAAGTCGACTTTTGAAAGAACTAAAGAAACAATCAAAGTCATAGATATAAATGTCTCTTGCTAAAGCCCAAGGTTCAAGGCATGCATTCTGACTCCATAAAATGCCTCTAAGCATGTCTTTTGTTGCTTTTATTTTTAATTTTCTATGTCTTCATCTACTATTCTATTTCCTGTCTTCTTCTTCTCCAAATCCATGATCCTTTTAACCAAATACTGGGATCATGATGGGAAAGACCAGTAATAATACCTTGTCTCCTTATCCAAGCTCTGAACCACTTGAGAAATGAAACAAGGAAGTTGACATGTGGAGACCAACATTTCCTTTTTGTTGCCATGAAAGACCAAATCAGAGGCTGTGAGTTTCCTAGTATAGAGTGAGTCCCAAATGTAGACACTCTTATGAGCCTAGAACTCCTGCTCCCTATGGGCAGCTTGCATTCCAGAGAAAGGAAGAAGGAAGGGCTCTGCTTAATTATTCTTTCCATGTTTACCTTTCAGGTAAGTAATTCCATCTAGCCTGGGCAGGAGTGAGGGAGGCAGCCAAAAAGGTCTAGAAGTACTGTACCAAATGAGGTTTTCTCCAAAGGGGAAAGGAGCATTCCCCAACAAACAATGTCAGCCCAAGCCATGAGTTCCAAAAGACTGTTCTGTGTTGACATGCATAGGCAACATATGATACAACAGATGAAGAAAGCAGTGGGATTCTTAGGTTGAGTGACATTCACACAGCTATTTAAAATCTTCATGCTTTAAATAGTGGTCCCGCTCTGTTGCTCCCCAAAGGATGTGGGAAAGTCAAGAACATTCTCAAAATAATCTGTTTGATGAAGTTCCAGGTTTCTTATCATAATAATTTCTTCTGCAATAACCCAAAAGCCTGGAGAGCAGCTCTTACAGGTCTGCAGCATCATGATTAGCAATTCTTTCTCTTTTCTTCATCACCACCGAACTGTGATGGTCAAATAGAAGTCCTCAGTAAATATTGCTTAAACAAATGAATAAAATCAACCTTCTAAGGTTTTGATTTCCTATCCTCATTATCTTGTTTAAACAGCAATAAGTTTCTCTTTAACAGGATCTGCCCATTCTCTTAAAAAAAAAAAAACCTTCTCTTCAGCTCATAGAAATTTAGATTCATCTTAATATCCTACTTTTCTAATTCATTGCTCTTGAAAAAAAGATGGGAAAGGAGCAGTATCTGATGCATGAGACATAGCCAGAGGTGATGGTATAACTGAAAATGGTTGATAATTGTTGTAATAAAGAAGCGCCTGCTAATTTGTTGCTAATTTATATTTGGAAATTAATGTTGTCTCTGAGGTCTTTAATGAGGGCAGGAAAATATAGAGGCTCCTTTAAAAAGGGAAAATGAAATAAAAAAATAAGTTTCATATTTTCCTTGGTCTGTTGCTTAAGAAGGTTACTGTAGGAAATGTAAATAGACCACAGGAAGCTTTAGAAACTCAGCTCCTTGATTGGAAAAATGGAAATTCTGTTTTTTATGGAAATAAAGTAATTCTATGAAAATACAAAATACAGTTGGTTATCATTTTAAAAAGGTTAGTCTTTTGGATTATGGTTTCTTTGATATAGTACAACTCTGGCACAGGCCATTCCAAGTATATTTCTGAAAGCAAAATAAATGGAAAACTGTTTTCTCTCTTCATTAATGTCTTGCTGTGTTCTATTTGTGGAATGCCAAGAGAAGGAGCACACAGAGTTTCCCTGGATCATTTTCAGAGAGAGAAGGATGAATGGGGTAAGGGAGTAGACCCCGGAAGAAAAGAGTCACTCAATTTGAAGAAATAATGCTTCCCCAGGCTTACAGCACATTTAGATCCTCTAATTGTGAGAAATAACACCTTTCCTAGACCTTTGGTACCATTTCTTTTCAGTGAAAATTATCCAAAAGAACATAGCAAGTAGAGAAGATTTTGTTTGTTTGTTTGCTTACTAACTATAAAGTCCTCATGACCCTAGCAGGCTTATAAATTATTCTTTTTGGATTACTTTTTTCATTTCCCCTCCAAACACACATTTCCTGCCCTCTCCATTTGTCTTGAACATTGTACCATCTCTTGGTGAATTTTAACTCAACTCCTTTTCTTTCTTTGAATAAACTTCAGTGCAAAAAACTGTAATATCTTGAAGAAGCTACATTTAAATACTCATATTTTTAAAATCAATACATTTTTAAAGATTTTCTTTATTTGAGAGAGCGAGAGAGCAAGCATGAATGGGGGACAGAGACAGAAGGAAAAGAAGAAGCAGACTCCCTGCTGAGCAGGGAGCCCCATTTGGGGCTCCATCCCATGACTCCAAGATCATGATCTGAGCCAAAGGCATACACTTAACAAACTGAGCCACTCAAGCACCCCTAAACAATATATTTTTATCCATGACTATATGCCAAGGCCTGGCGACACAGTAGAGAATAAGTCAAATGTTGTCTCTGTCTTCATGGGGCTTACTGGATTTCCGGAGCACCTAGAACAAAAGTCAACAAACTATGATGCATGGGACAGATGTGGTCCATTGCCATATTTTGGAAATAAAGTTTTATTGAAACAATCATACTCATTCAGTTACAAATTGTATATAGCTGCTTTTGTGCTACCATAGCCAAATTGAATAGCTGCAGTTTAACTATTGGGTTGGCAATACCTAAAATATTTACCACCTGGTCCTTCACAAAAAATATTTGTCAACTGTTGCCCAGGAAGGAAAACTAGTTCCTATTATACATAGAGCTAAAGAAAGAGACAGCCATTAAAGGATTTCTGTGGAAGAGTATATCAAAGCTTCCCAGTTGACTCTCAATATTCACTCTGTACTCTTTTATTAAAAAACACTTTCCATTTGCAGTTGGGCATGCATCACCTGGAATAGAGACTACACTTCCCAGTCTTCTTTGCTGATAGAGATGACCTTGCATTTCAATTCTGGCCAATGAGATGTAAGCAGAAATATTATGTGCACTCTTTAGAAGTTTCCATAAAGAAGAGGATGGATCTTTGTTTATGGATCCTTCATGGACCTTGCTGGTTACAGTGCTTGAACTCAAATAGCCATCTAGGACCCTGAAATCCGGAAATAGTGATATGGGAGGAGAAAAGACTCTGATTTATGGAGCCAATCATGCTAATTTTGGACTACCTCCCATTGAAATTCATTTCTGTGAAAAAGAAATAAACTACTGTGGTTATGCTAATGCCATTTTGGCTTTTCTGTCAAATGCAACTAAACTCTAGGAGAATTTCTATCTAATATATCTGATGTCCAGTTTGTACTCCCCCTCTTTGGTGCAAACCTATGATTTTTTTTACCTTTTTATTGAGGTGTACTACACAGAGGTGTATATATGTCATGTTTATGGTTCCATAATTTTTTACAAATAGCACAGCAGCATAACCAGTAGCTACATAAGATAGACTATTTCCAGCACTCCAAAATGCCCCTACTCTTTCTTCCAATAGCTTTCCCCACTTATGAATAACCACTTTCCTGATTCCCAATTGCATTTGTTACCTTTTATTGTTTTACTTTACAAGACAAATGGGTTGACACAATGAATAGTCTCCTACAGTCTTCTTTTGTTCAATATTATGTTTGTGATTTTTATCCATATCGTGAAATGTAGGTGTGATCATTCATTCCCATTGCTGAATAGTATTTCATTGTGTGACTATACCACAACTTATTTATTCATTCCACACTTGATGGACATTTGTGTAGCTTCTAATTTTTTGATTACTACAAACAGTTCCATTATAAACATTTCTGTACATGTCACTTGATGAACAGGCATACACATTTCCTTCTGGTATATACCTAGGAGTGGAACCATAGGGTTTGCATAGTTTCAACCATAAAAGATATTGCAAACAGTTTTCCAAAGTGACTGAACCAAGTTGCACTCCCACCAACAATGAATGAAAGTTTTGATTGCTATAAATTCTTGCTAACACTTGGGATCCTCCTTTTTCATTTCAGATATCTTGATGTGTATATAGCTGTATTGCATTGAGTTTTTATTTGCATCTTTCTTATGACTAATTGTATAATTTATCTATTGCCACAATAGTGCTACATAGCAAGCAACCACAAAATGTCAGTGACATTTCACAGTAAGCATGTGTTGATCCAGAGTAGAAAGTCAGCTGGGGGCTGGTTTGGCAGGTCTGCTGTCCTTGGCTGGGATTGTTCACATACCTGTGGGTGTCAGCTGACTATCATCTGATTTAGGCCGGCTGCAGCTGGAGCAACGGGGGTTACTCATCTCTCTTCTACACATCTCTCAGTCTCCATCCAGCAGGCTAGCCCCAAGATTCTCATGGATATGGCACAGGTGCAAAAGCAAACAAGCCCAATTGTGCAAGTGCTTTTCAAAACTTTGTTTGCATGACATTTGCTAATATTCCATTGGTCAAAGTGAGTCATACAGCCTTGCTTGGATTCAGAGTCAGTCAGTACTACAAAGTTACATGGCAAAGGGAGTAGAGACATGAGTGGAAGAAGTGAGCCATGTTTGCAATGTATTACACTAAATGAAGTTCAGTACTTTTCAAATTCTTATTGGCCACTTGGGTATCTTATTCTGTGACATGGCTGCTCAAGTCTTTCCTATTTTCCTTTTGGGTTGTCGGTCTTATTATGATGTATAGATTTTTATGTTTCTAGATATGAATCTTGTTGAATATATGCATTATGAATATGTTCTTCCCCTCTGTGAACTACTTATTTATCCTTCAATTATGTCTTTTGAAAAATAAAACTTTTTAATTGTAATAGTCAATTTATCAAGGTTTCTTTATGTTTAATCTTTTCTGTGTCTACTAAAATAGTCTTGCCTACCCAAGAGCATGAAGATATATAGTTATGTCTTTTTTCTAATATCTTTATTATATTATCTTTTTTTTTTAAAGATTTTATTTATTTATTCATGATTGTCACAATGAGAGAGAGGGAGAGAGAGAGAGAGAGGCAGAGACACAGGCAGAGGGAGAAGCAGGCTCCATGCAGGGAGACCGACGTGGGATTCGATCCCGGGTCTCCAGGATGGCGCCCTGGGCCAAAGGCAGGCGCCAAACTGCTGCGCCACCCAGGGATCCCTATATTATCTTTTATAAAAAATAATAATTCATTTGGAAGCTGTATTTTTGAAAAGACTGAGATAAGAATCAAAATGCATTGTTCCCTTACAGCTATCCAATTAATTAAGTAGCATTTATTAAAAAAACAAAAACAAAACAAAACATCCTTTTCTTTCTGTGGTATGGTCTCACCTTTGTCATAAATCAGACAGCCATATATGTCTGAGTCTGTTTCTATACTATTTTTGACATAATCTTGAAAATATTATAGCCTAGTTTTGTCTTCATTTTGAGAGTTAATATCTAGTCCTGTTTTCGTGCCTAGAGAGATGTGGTAAAGATCAAGTTGAATGAACCTGTAGATTCTCAAACGAAGTGAATTTTTTGCAGAGAATAGGACTTTGAAACAGGGCAAAAGTTTACTTCATGCTATTTTTTGACTGGACTAAGAATCAAAATAAATATCTCATGAGGAAAACTATTTTTTTCCAGTTTAGTGTATTGGGCAAGCTATTTTTAAAGTATTTGCAGTTCAAAATTTCTCTTTCAGTTTAATCCACAAAGCTTCAGTGATTACATCTATTACTAGGGTGATATCTGCTGTGTATAATAGTTTTTGATAGTTCTCATACCAAGATTTAGGAGAGGCATCAGTGTATAGAAGACTTACTTCCTTGCCTTCTGCCCAAGATTTATATAATAGAATAATTATTGTTTTGTGTAAAAACAAAAACTTTCTTATTGGAAAGAATAGTACAAAATGTGGGCTTGAAATTTCCAGATGGAGAATCAGGTTTAAAGAATGTCACTCCAAATTTTCCAGACCATTTGAAACTACAGCCTAATGGACCAGAAAGGGAAATTTTCATCATGATTTTCCTGAGTTAATCTGATTCTCATTTAGGCCAGAAACCAAAATGTTTTGTTACTGGCGTATTGTCTGCCAGGAGTGGCTATATACCAGAGATGTACAGTCTACATCTATTATAAATACCAATGTTTAAAATTGGTTATCTGATAAGGTACTTGATGAGATCTTACTAGAGGAAGAAATGGCTAGAAATGCAGGTGTTTGACTTGTAGTTGCAGATGAGTGAACAAATAGTTCACCAAAAAGAGCTTGGACAATCTTAAAGGTCCCATTCTAATTTACCTGGGCAATATTTTCCCTGCTATAATTCCTCAGATAGGTTTCCCCTCCTTTTTTCTTCCAATATAAGGATGATTTTTAAAAATATATTTATTTATTTATTCATGAGAGACACAGAGAGGCAGAGACATAGAGGGAGAAGCAGGCTCCCCGTGGGGAGCCCAATACAGGACTCAATCACAGGATCCCAGGATCACTACCTGAGCCAAAATCAGACACTCAACCACTGAGCCACCCAGGTGCCCCTAAAATATTTTAATAAATCAGAAAAATAGACTTAATTTAAGTTATATCTATTGCAGGTGAGGAACTGTGAAAACTGCAAAAAGGAGGCAACATCTAAGGTGGGATACAACTTGGGAAATGGTATTTTCTTCAGAGAATTTCCTCTGTGTGCCTTGATTCAAGGACAGAGAGGGAAAAGCTTAGAGTTTGTCCTCTTTCTATGCATGAAAGAAGAGCCATTCCTCTATTGCCATTTAGTTAGTAACCACACTCAGCTGGTGTCGTAGAGGGGTCACTGTCAGTTGATGAGTGAATGAATGCTGCCTCGGATTGCTTTTCAAAATGCTTATGTGTATATGCTGCCCCTTCTCAACTGACTCTCAATTTTCAGAAGATAGAAACTCTACTTTCATTGCTTTCGAACTCTCTTCTCTGTTCAGCATGCTACTAAACATAAAGTAAATACTAAAAAATTACTTAGAATTCAAATTATCAGAATTAAGAAGTCCTACTGTTCCTTTCCATTTTCCAAATGACATTTATATCCAATACCTAGAGAAGAGAGGTATAGTATGTGGTGAAAAGTTATGAGGACTTGGATCCCGACTGTAGGAAGCTACAGCCTTAGTGGGACAGAGCTGGACAGAAGCAAGAGGAGATTTAAAGAAGCTAGTGAAACAATTAAAAGGGAAACTGGAGGGCAGCCGCGGTGGCTCAGTGTTTTAGCACTGCCTTCAGTCCAGGGCATGATCCCGGAGACCCGGGATCGAATCCCACGTCAGGCTCCCTGCATGGAGCCTGCTTCTCCCTCTGCTTGTGTCTCTGCCTCTCTCTCTTTCTCTGTGTCTCTCATGAATAAATAAATAAAATCTTAAAAAAAAAAGGGGGGGAAACTGGAAATAGGATCGTTCAGGGTCCAAGGAAGAAATAAAAGAGTTGTCAGTGATGTCAATGTCACAGAGAGGTCAAGTTGAGGGAGGCTCAAAATAGATCCTGAAATTTGGTAAATAGAAGGTCACTTGTGACTTCAGGGAGAACCATTTCAATAGAATAGCCAACAGCAGTGAGGTCAGCAGTGTTGCGTTAAGGAGTGAGTAAGAGGGGACATGGGGAAACATGAGTAGAGACTTTCTCTCAGGAAGTTTTAAGTGCTTTGAAGAACAATTCGTGTTGTAGGAGTTCAGGGAAGGAAAAGAGCAAGGAAACTTTATAAAGGAGATATGATGATGGGGAAGAGAAATTTATGACTTATTAAGAAAAGAGCACAAATTATACTTCGAGGTTAAAATAGCCCATATAAAAAAAATAAAATAAAATAGCCCATATAGGAATGACATCAGGAAAGCAAAAGAGGAGGAAGTTATTAGAAAATCATGGTGATGAAGGCTTTCTGACATGATATTGGTTGAGTGTGGGAGTATGGGGAGACAAAGGTTTGGAAATTTCAAGCTCAAGTGATGAGCAATATACAATGCCATGAACAGGGAGCTGTGAAGAACTACTAGATTCTTCAGGAGGCTTGGAATGAGTTTAATCTAAAAGCTAGTAACCATGAGGTGTTGCAGAACCTCCTGGTGTAAATGTCAGCATGGCAGTTGGAATTGTAGGCTAGGGGAGTGATTTCATGGCATCCGTTCACTATATCCCAGTGCTTGGTTTCCCAGAATTTGACAAACACAATCTCTTCAATTTATCTGTAACAACCTTCTTGTTGGTACTGTTGCTCAGCTGATCCCAAAGCAACCTTCCTAGTCTCTATCACTAAAAGCCTTTATTGATAGTTTATCTAATCATCGTTTACTATACAAAAGTCCCTCTTCTCTTGTGGCATGATGCATGAAAAGCACTTGACAGAGTGCCTCTCCATGACAAGTACTCAACTAAACGTAATGTTCCTTGACTGCAAGCCTGTCATTACCCCTTCCTCAAGCAAAATGCTGCTTACTCTTTGTCAATTTTCTACTGCTGCTGTAAAACAATGACTGTAAACGTAGTCAATTAACACTATACAAACTTATTTTATTGTTCTAGAAATTGGAAGTCCCAAGTGGGTTTCTCTGGACTAAAAATCAAGGTATCAGTTAAAAATCAGAACAGTGTCCTCTTCTGGAGGAGAGGATCTGTTTCCTTGCCTTTTCCAGCTTGTAGAGGCTTCCGACTTTGGTTGTCTCCTCTTCCCCCTCCATTCATGAATTCAGCAGTATGAGTCTTATATCTCATTGTTCTGATATGGACTCTTTTTCTTCTCCCACTCTTAAGAACCCTTATGATGACACTGGGCCCACTCATAATCCAAGACTTTCTCCCCATCTCAGGATCAGCTGAATTACCAATCCTAATTTCATCTTCATTCTTACTTTATTTCCATGTAGCATAACCTATTCACAGGTTCCGAGTATAAGGTATAGTTCTCTTTGTTTTGTTTTGTTTTTAAAGATTTATTTATTTATTTATGATAGACAGAGAGAGAGGCAGAGACACAGGAAGAGGGAGAAGCAGGCTCCATGCAGGGAGCCCGATGCGGGACTGGATCCCGGGACTCCAGGATAGCACCCTGGGCCAAAAGCAGGTGCCAAACCGCTGAGCCACCCAGGGATCCCGGTATAGTTCTCTTTGGAAGGCATTATTCTTCCTACCATATCCTTGCAGGTCACATGTAGGTATCACCTCTTCTGTGAGCATAGAGTGACTCTTCAGGATAAATTGAATCATGTCCTTCTTGGCATTTCTTCCACATGTAGTGACTACCTCTTATGACAGCCCTTAGCAAATCATTCCATGTTATTTGTATAATAGTCTGACACCTTTATTCCAGGTGGAAAAGGCCTTTGTGTCTGGCAAAGAGGAAAGCTCTGAAAGAAAAATTGTTGAATTAACAAATGCAGAGGAGGTAGAATTTTGGTAGGGTTTTATTAGCAAGGTGAAGTGTATATGATGGAGAAGTGAATTTGAGGGCCATTTTATGATATGATAGGGATAGATGGGTGAAGATCAGATAAATACCAATGTTTCGAGTCAAGGTTGAGATACCAGACCCCATGAAATGGGCACAATGAACTAACTAAATTCAACAATGTCTGGAATTTGTGTAATTTTATTTTATACTGCGTTGGAATTTAGGAATAGCTCATTTATAAACTTTACCTAATTAGGAAGAGAACCTAAAATGAAAGGAAGGCTATATGTAACAACACGTCTTAAAGAGACATCACCACCACACAAAATCCAAAAACCAAGAAGTGTTTTCTTTTTCTCTATCTTAGTATAGAAAACTAAAACAAATAAATAACAACAATTTAAAAAAACTCCATCCTTTTTTATCCATCACTCTCCGGGAAGATTGGTGTTTTGATTTAGATGATAAGGATAGTCCTATTTCCTTCTTAGCTTGAGCTATCCCTTGGGTGGAGTAGGTCAACGTTGGGTTGTATGAGTGTGACGCACATTTCCTTCAGGCAACAATCAATTTCCTTTTTCCGATCTGCGCTCCCCACACACCCGCTGATAAACAGTCTCGTCTCCGAGGGGAGCAACTCACCAGGAAGGGAGTGCCTGGTTCACATCTGACCAGTCCGGTTCCCAGGCCTGCTGGTGGCTGGCCTACGGCAGATGAATAAACTGTGCCCTAGTTTATAACTTTGGGTGGTTATTAGAATGAATCAATTTTCCAGGACCAAGTGGGAAGTCTAATAAATATAATGTATCTAAAAACACATCAAAGACCAGCCCTTCATCACAATGAGCCCAGGAGGATGTAACCTCTCTGAGGCGTGTCTGTGCTTGTGGCTCTGTCTGTGAGTGCTCCTGGGATGGTTAATTTTTGACTCATACAGCTGTGCTGCGTAAGCGTTGGGATTCTTCTACGTGGCAGGCAATCGGTAGTCACTGGAGCTTCTTAAATCATTAGAGAAGTAAGAGGGTAAAAATGGAGACTTCGAAAGATTAATCTGATGTCACCATGCCTAAGGGATTAGTGGGTTAGGAAAGACAGAAGGGAGTCAGTAAGGTGGCTGTGAAAATACTGCCCTGAATGGGTAAGGGCCTGGACCACTAAACACAGAAAGTGGGTGATGTTAAGACACCGTGAAGGAAGAAATGGACTACTACCATGGATGTGAGTATGTAGAGGAAGCAGCCACTGAAGATGAGGCTTGGGTTTTGGTCAGGGACACCACAGTGAGGCTAATCTGATAGGATCTATATTCAGTAAAATATATTTTTTATTTTAAAGATTTTAATTATTTATTTGACAGAGAGAGAGAGAGGGAGAGAGAAAGAGAGAGCACAAGCAGGGGGAGTGGCAAAGGGAGAGGTAGAAGCAGATTCCTCCTCAGAGCCTGGGGCAGTGTGTGGCTAGATCCCAGAACCCTGGGATCATGACCTGAGCAGAAGGCAGCCGCTTAACCACTGAGCCACCCAGGCACCCCTGGTTGTATGTTTAATAAATTTTTTTTTCAGTGGTCTCTAAATTGAAGCTGTGAAATAGCTGTAAAATAATTTTCTTTAAAAGAAGTCAGGTCATTTTATTTTCAAGAGATTTGTTAGTATGAACTCAAAGAAAGGGTACCTAGACATGCTCTTGACTATAAGAGCAATTTCATTGTTTCAAAACCTTAGCTCTGTTGCTTTTTCACTGATCAGTAGTAGCAGATACATTATTTTGAGAAGCAAGCATAAAGCTGAAATAGGATGCTCAGATTCATAGATAATGGTGGTGGCATTGGAAAAAAAATGCAATTGCTACTAGGAAAGAGCAGCTTAACGTGATGGGTATGCACCAAGTCTCTTCTGAAGTGACGCTAAGTGCCTAGAATCATGCAGGAAATGTTTTGCAAAGCCACTGGGAGTTCTAATACTTGGGAAGCATGGCTTGTAGGTGAAATCTGAGCAGGCTTTTAAAAAGCCCCTGATGGTACCAAACCATGTAGCATCTTCTGGAGACTTACATTTCATTTACAGTCATTAAATTTTGTGTACACACTCTGGCTTGACTCCATATCCAATACCCCTTTCAAAAGTCAAATGAACAAAAAAGTGAAGCTAAGATAAATAAATAAAATTCATAAAGAACAAGTGCCTCATTGTCTGCCCTGGCAAATTTACCTGAAGCTGTTCTCTCTCTCTTTTACACACACACACACACACACACACACACACACACATTTTTTTTAATCCTTAATTGAAAAATTGAGCCTCCAGGAGCCAAAACATACACTGCAAAGCTAAAGCCGTTTGAGCATTGGCATCTCCAAGAACCTGGCACTTGTGACTGCTGTAGCTAGTTTTCGCACTGTGAGGCTGCTTTTGATTTATTACTGTCATAAAACAGGAATAGGTGTAGTGTTATGATGATTTGCGATTTGTTCCTAACTCAAAGGGCTCTGGTGGCCTCTTAAACTTATTATAACAACTCCGTATTAGGAAAATGCAACTAACTTGACAGGATTCATTCCTTCAGGTCATACAGAAATTGCGGGGGGTTTCCCTCCTATGTGTGAGGTTTGAGGGAAAGGGGAGAATGAAGAGATGGAAGAGGGGAGCATGTGGCCACTCGATGCCCTCGCTTCAAACAATCAACTCAGAGTTGGAGGGGTTGAGTTTCATTTAGCTCTCTTTGTGCAATTAAGAACATTTCTAAAGAGCCATTTGCATTCCCATTTTATTTGCTCATCTTTACATTTTTCACTCTCCTGTAAGGGTTCCAATGGGCCAGGTTTCCTGCCAGCATGACAACAATATCCATGCTGGCTCATGGCAGCTTGATGGGGCATCGGGGAGAGAACCACTCGAATGGGCCGCCCACGACCTCAGCATGAGTGAGTAATTGTAAAGGCTCCCCACCATGTGTGTTAATACTTAGAAACACAGAACTGAATGTCAACACTTTGCCTCTCCCGAGAGTGCTCAGATCTGAGCACGGAGGCCGAGAGTAACACCACACCAACCTGGAGTTGAGAAAGGAAAGTATATGTTATCTGTTTTAAATCACTTGTCAAAAATGAGTTTTTCTTGAGCTCTCTTCTTTGGGGAGAAAAAAAAATATAGAAGAGTCTTTGGCATCAACTGCCTTGCCTTGGCGCTGAGTAGCAGCTATGAACACTGACACTGGACACCCATACCAGAATGGCACACACACTCATCATTGCTCAAAAACAAGGCATTTGCAGATCAAAGATTGGGTAGGAGTCCTTGTGCTGCTCTTCTGATCCTCAGAAATCCTCAAAACTTGTCTAAATTCCAGTTTTCTCACTGCCAAAGGGAGCTTAATCTTTATCTACCTAACAGGTCTGTCGCAAGGAAAGTCATGCTAGTCCTTGCTAGGGGATGAATGTATGTGTGTGTGTGTGTGTGTGTGTGTGTGTGTGTGTGTGTGTGTGTTAAGGGTGGAAAGGTTCTTTTGCGTTGTGCAAAGTCGCATTGGAAAGAGATCCCATGTCCACAGAAGAGTTAAATTAATACTCATGATAGAATCTAGCCCTTGCTAGAACATTAATTATCATCTGCAGAGGCAAAAGCGTTAAATCCTTTGGTACAATTTCTGTGAATAAGGGATTTCTGAGTGTCTCACCCCACAGATTCCTCTGCAAAAGAGAAGTTAAAAGTGTAGGAAACAGATATCTGCCATGCTTCAACTTTCAACTTTTCTTCCAGTCCTTCCAGTTATAAAGTGCCAAAAGAAATGGTAGTGCTGCTGGGAGGCTATAAGGATGGTCCTGACTGGCCTTACCCTTCTGCGGACCTTGGTTGTGATTTTACATGATAGGCTGCACAGAGCCCTCTACCCAGGTTTGATCAGCTTTTATCAAACTCCACACCCCACCCAAGATAAAGTTGTTTACCTCAGCTTAGTTTAGTGGAAATTGCACTGTATTGGGAACTGAGATGACCCAGTTCTCATACTGACTCTGCTACTAACTCTGAACAAATCACTTAACCTCTCTGAACATGTTTCCTGGTCTACAGGATGTGATGGGGCTGGGGCAAGGGGAGCTGCGTAGCAGTAGACGAAGTGTTTTCACTCTTGAACTCTTTTCAGTTCAGACATCTCTGATAATGGTGTCCTAATGCAGGGGCGGTCAAATGGAACATCTAGAACATCTCATAGATGGGGAGTAATAGAAATGGCCACCCATCATTTAGCTCTTTGTATGTGCAAGAGTCTTTTCTGTGCAATTTACACACATTATGTGATTTTCTTCTCACAACAATCCTACAAAATAGATGGCCTTGTATATGCAATTTACTGATTATGAAATCGAGATATGGAGAAATATTGGTTTTCCCAGATAACACCTCAGGTGCAACATTTGAACCTCGATTGTTTGGCTCTAAAGTTCATGTGCTTTAGCTTCAAACTTTGGTGGCTTTTTGCAACATCATTTATAGAAAAATGTGAAAATCTCAATAGGAAATAACTCCATGATTGTTTTTTTTTTCCATTTTTTCTTTAAATTCCATTAGCCAACATATAGTACATCATTAGTTTCAGATGTAGTGTTCAATAATTTATCAATTGTGTAATAATCAATTGATTATTAATAATTGCCAAGAGCTTGGAAGTCTGGTGAACAGGCATGCACACTGAGTGTCTGCTGACCTTGATAGAATGAATCCTCCAGCATTCCTGAGTTCCAGACGAATGTTTACATTTTTTAAAATATAATGCCTAGATACCTTACTCAGGACTCCTAGCAGGGTAGGACAGATTGGGGACAGATGCGATCTTGCTTCTCATTGAAAGGCCCTATAGTACATGCCTTTCCCCAACCGAGTTCAACAATTTTAATATCTAATCTTCCACTCCTCACTTTCTTGTTTGCTGTCTCCAGAATTTTGTAAGTCTTTGGGAACAAAATAGAGTAAAAAACTAGAAATGCTAATGCAGCCTGCCACAATAGGTACTCAACAGAAGCTTAGAGAATTAGTAAGTTCACGTTCCTTACCCTGTCTCTTCATACCTCTTTTGCGTTCCTAACTAATGACTACATCAAATGCTCTGGTTTTGTTGTTTTGCTTTTTCAGAATAGTGTTAGTGGTCAGTAAATATTAAACAATTGGAAGTCCAGAAATTATTCCAGTGATTGAACCAGAGGACTTAACCAAGATGGAGCTGAAAGCTCTGCAAATATTCTTTCTGGCAGTGTATAGCATTTCTTTTTCATGATCCAGCCCTGAGCCAAGACGAAAAAGAAGAAACAAAAATGGAAAAGATTTATAGAAATGCCCTCTAGTATTTGAGCTCATAAACATGTGGGGTCTGTAGTTTGCAGTTCTTTTATTTGAACTCGATGGTTTGAACCGGTCAGTTTAACTCACCGATCCCTGTCCCAGGCACATCTACAGGATTTTTCTTTGCTAGACAGTGGATACCTATGACATGCCCAGCTAGAACTCCCACAGCAACGGCCCTCCAGGAAGTTGCTGCCCTGCTGGGACCCTAACCTTCCTTCCAGAACCACTGAACGACTTCTTCCCTGTTTCTATGAGGCTGACACACCTGCTTTGAATATCAATTCGCCTGTGCCTCTGGATTTCCAGGTGGTGATTTTTATTGCTTTCCAAAGCATGAAATTTGAACTTGCGTTTTCCCTGATGTCAGATTAGCAAAAGCACCTTAACAGTGAGCTTTTTTAAATAAAGCAGCTATTTCTGGTGGTTACCTCATATTTTAAGAGCCCATTAGAACTATATAGAGAGTTTGCTAAAAGGCAGGGAGAAGAGTGTTAGACATTTAAAGTTTCAACTGGTCATCTAGCTATTAAAATATTAGGTGTAGACTGGCTTACATACTTTTTTATGTTACAAACCACACATCTGAAGATAGAATAATAAGCCTCAGAGGCCAGAGATGGAGTTTCCTTGTCTATTTTTCAAAGCAAAGTAGGAAACTTAACTTTATGCTAGAGGAGGGGTATGGAGAAAAACAGCTCTGGATGGCGGAGGACGGTGCTGGTGGCTACAGTGGGAGGTCATTTTGCATTTCAAGTCACAGGGCACAACGTGGTCCTTATAAACTCATAACCTGTTTCAGCAAACATGAGTAATTACAAACAAAACACCACACAAGTTGAGATTTTACATGCTACCTCATTTTACCAGGGCTGAAATGTAAAGCAAATAAAATAAAACTCTGCCCCACTTGCCATGCAAATTGGTTGCCTGGGGTATAATTATCTGATTAGTCCTTGCAAACCCTTGCTTGTATGTGCAAATTTGATTTAGAGGCCTTTCCCAACACGATAGCTAACCGCGTTGCATAAACATTGCCTCTGCTGTGCAGAGCCCAGGGCCGAGACAATTTCGCAGATCTGTTATGGTTGTTTTGTGCATGAAGAAATGGGGCTTGTGGGAGTCAGCGGGCCAGCTGTGAGCCTACAAATAACCTCCATTGCCGGCTTCTATGCTCCTAGGAAAGCATGCCTTTGGGCCAATATTATATTTTTCATCTATCGCAGAAGCTTTCCTGCTGCAAATTCAAAGCCTTCCTGGCACTTTCTTAAAGCTTTCTTTTAAATCAGTAGATATCTGGGATCTTTATTTCTATCTCTGTCAAATAATGATACTTATTTTTAAAAATGTTTTCATAATATCTTGTCAGTTGGACAGGAAGGTAGAAACATTATGGCCAGGTGATGCCTTAGCCTCTGTTGAGTTCAACCGTCTCATTCTGCAGCTCAGAAAACTCAAGTTCAGAGGGACAAGGGACTGTTCAGGTAATAGGACACCCAGACCAAGTTCCAGATCAGCTGCCACCCTGTCAAATGCTCTGTTCACGTCACGGGCTGCCTCTCACAGTAAAACCGTGGTGAAGTTTGTACTGGGTTTTATTGGTCTGCAAACTGAAACTGAGAAGTGTATAAGGGATACAGCTGAGATTCTGAATGTGGTCCCCGCCCCCCCACCACTCCCCACCCCTTGTCCCATTCTTCACTCAAACCATTCCCTTCAAAGAACTTATTTTTGCCCTTCGCTTAAGTATGGGCAGGGAAGGATACAGGAACATCTTTGGTACATTCTCAGCTGTGCTACCCAGTATGGTAGCCACCAGCCACACGTGGCTATTTCGATTTAAATAAAATAAAAATTCGGGGCACCTGGGTGGCTCAGTTGGTGAAGACACCAACTCTTGATTTCGGCTCAGGTCATGATCTTGGGCTCTTGGGATGGAGCCTCAGGTGAGGCCCTGTCCTCAGGGTGGGTGTCTGCTTCTCTCCCTCCACCATGTCTTTCTCTCTCCATAAAATAAATAAACATATCTTTAATAAAATTAAAAATTTTGAATGACTTCCTCAGTGGCCCCAGCCACATTTCAAATGCTCAATAACTACTTGTGGCTCGCGGCAACTATACTGACCAGCACAGGATATAGGATATGTTCACCATCACAGAAATTTCTATTGGATGGTGCTGCTGTGCCATCAGGTTATGAAGTTTGGCCCTCTCGTCCTACTTTGGCCATGGCTGGGAGCATTTTTCACAGTGATTGGTGGGCTGAAAAACACCTCTCTGAAGAAGTCCTGTGTCAGTCTGGTAGGGCTCTGTAACAAATACTATAGACTGGCTGGCCTAGAACTTACAGTTCTGAAAGCTGGGAAGTCCAAGATCAAGATGCAGACAAGTTCCGTGTCTGGTAGAGACCTCTTTCCGGTTCACAGACGGTGCTCATGTCCCTGTGTCCTCACGTGGCAGAGGGGCAACCAGGTTCTCTAGTATATCTTTTATGAGGGCACTAATCCCGTTGGTGAGGACTCCACTCTATGACCTAACCATCTCTCAAAGGCCCCAGCTCCTACTGCCATCACATTGGGCATTTAGGTTTCAACATACACATGTCGGGACACAGACCTTCTGTCTAGAGCATCATGACTTTGTGTCACAATCTTAACGCCACTGTGTGTGAGGTTGATTTGTGTGTGCGGAAGTTTGAGTTTTCAGGCTTTTCAAGTCATACCAATATTTCTTTCTCAAATAAACAAACACACACATATTTCCATTCAGTCAGATTTCTAAGGAAGAGAAATTAGATGCCATACTGTATTGGAAACATACCTTCAGACAATTTAATGGAAATGCATCACTTTCATTTTTACCTTCTAGTGAAACTAACCACTATTTAAACATGAAATAAATAAATAAATAAATAAATAAATAAATAAATAAGAAGCATTTTAAGGGTTGTCAGTTTGAGCTTAATTTTCTGTACTAAGGGTGGGACCATAAGAAACTAAATTTTTATGTCAACTTACTGATGCAATGAATGCTATTGAACCACACAGTCCGGTGAAAGTGTGTTGTCATCAACACTGCGTATAGGAAATATCAAATGTCACAGGAGACATTGGTATTTACAGGTAAACAAGTTTTCTAAATTATTTGGGCTTCTAGAACTGCACCATTGTTGCAATGATTTACCCCTCAGTCACTTGAAATGTGTTTGATCTTTCAGGTTTTAGAAGAGAAAATAATTCCCTAGCACTATGATCTACTAGAATAAAGTCTTTGTAAGATTGGGGAAATTAAAATAGTGAAAAAATAACACAAAGACTGACGGAGCACTGGAGTATGAGAAAAATGTAAAAATGATTCGATGTCATTTTTTGGTGAAGGCAATGATGACATATTTCTTCTCTAGAGGCAATAGGCATAGTGATTAAGAGGGCAGACTCCAAAGTCCATCCTACTCACTAGATTCCAAAACCCAGTTCTACAATTTTCTAACTCTGCGACTTTGAGGAATTTAATTAAGCTCCCTGAGACAAGTCTAGGAAAGCCTCCTTATAAGGAGGATTCTGTTGCAAATGGGCCGAATTTGTGAAATAATCCCAAATCAGGTTTCTGCTTATCAGAGCGTCCTCTGCCCCATTTTCCTTTCTCCACTCCATCCATCCAGCTTGCGATGTGCAAAGCAAGTGCTCCTTCTTGCAGGTCGGGATCATCTGTTTTATGCATAGAGTGCAGGACTCTCCTACAGATGCTGAGACCTCCGTTGTTTTTTTTTTTTGTTGTTGTTGTTGTTTTTCCTGGACAGCACCTGTTTGCCCTTCTAATGAAGGTGATTGTTCAGAATGTGTATCTGACAAGATCTCTTGAATGGATATTCTACTTACCCAGTCCTGTGGGGCATAGCTCAGATGTCCCCCCTCCTCTCTGCACTGCTGCTGCTGAGTAGTCCTGACCCTGCAGGGATCAGCCCTCCAGGCCTATTCTTTCCTTCTGTCTTCCAAGGCCCTAAGGACTAGCAGGAACTTCACCTAAGTAACACGTCACCCTTTACCTAGCCCGGATAAGGGTGTGGCAAATGTTAACTGAGGCAACAATGCTTGAAGTTGTCTGATTTATTACTCTTTGCAGAGTTCTTTATATAGTCATTTGCGTGGGGCACTCTAGGGAGCAGAAGTCATTTAAAACAAGGCCCTTTCAAGAAGGAACTTAGAATTTATTTTAGGAGGTCAAGCATACAACTGAAATGTGTGTGGCAATAGTAAAGATAGGCTTCTGGATTCCATAGCTATTGGGGGAAAGGTTCCAAAAGCTGGCCTACATGAAATTTCTACCAGCTTGCTAGGAGTGAATATTTCCTTTCAACAGCATTAAAACTTCTTTATGTGTTTATGGCCAGGGGAGATTTAGGTCCACCCTAGGAGAAGGTCTGGTTCCCAGGAGATAAGCTGAGTTTATGATTGTGAGGAAGGGAGTGAATATAGCTACACTTCCTGGCACCAGAGGAAGAAGGGTGAGGAAAAAAGATATTCTTTTAATAATGTCAGTGGGGTCATACAAATTGCCCATGGTGAATGCTCTTAAGTTGAGAATGTAAGTGGTCATTTATTAATATTTGTAACTCATTAAAACTTGTAACTTATTAAAATACACATTTTTCCTTGGTAATTGGTGGGTGGCTAATGTGGTTATGCTCTTTGGTGGAGAAGGTCACTGAATAGTTTCACATTTCTGACTCCTGAGACTGACCCCAGAAATCTATCCTAAGGGGCTGGGAAAGGTATTTCAGGAGCTCCCCAAGCTGACTAAAATATGAAGGGCCACGATGTAGGAGAGACAGACTATTGGTACCACAATGAGTACAAAAGGAGGTCAATGAGCATCATGGTAGTTAGGCAGGATTCATCAAAGGATCGAGGCCTTGGAGCATGGTCCATTGTGCTTTGCAATGAAGGGTACTTAGTATAAAATTAAGTCAAAACAGAAGAAAATTGGACAGGAAAAATAAGTTGCATGAACTCCCACATCACAGGGTCTAGGTTCCCTCATTATCTTAACCAAGCCCACTTTTGTATCAGATTCCCAGGTCCTGCTCCCTTCCAGCCTGGGAACTCTCTCTCCCACCCTCTCCCTTGCCTCTCCCTTCCACAGGAGACGCCTTGGTCACACAGTAAGAATGAGAGAGAAGTGAGGAGAAGGGATGATGTCATCCTATGTGTGAAAGTGTGTATGATGGCTGAAGGACTTTCTAGAATGTATTTTCCATGGCGGTTTCCTTTCACCTTAATGGTGAAAGAGAGTCAACAAGTACCAATCTCATATACGGGCTGCCCTTAGTCAGATGGCCATGGCGTGTTCAATCAGCTCGAGCTGAGCAGTTGATGTTGACCAGGGCTACAATCAAGGTGAAAGAATGAAGCACTCCTCTTGGGTGCATAATTTAGAGGGATGCCAAAAAAAGTCAATGATCAACAGAAATAACATTTTAATATTTAATACAATATTTAAAACACAGAATTGATGCAAAAACCCACAGGGAATGCTGGAGAAGAGAACCAGCAGAGCAACTTGAAAGAGGCCTGATCCTCGTTACAGAAGTCGTGACTCACCTCATCAGGATGGCTGAGGCTAAAAAGCAAAATCTGGATGCAGCAATTAGGGAGCCGCTGCTCTGAGCTGTGGCAACAGAGCAGTGGGTGTTTCTTGCAAAGGGAGGACAGGGCGAGGATGGCAGATAAGAAAGCGGGGCTTCTAACCACTGTGGCCTTAACCACGACCTTTAGAAAGAAGGGAAAGAAGACAAACCTTCTCTGGGAACCCCAGCCACTTCTCAACTTCATTTTATTCCTGATGTTCATGCCACAACACAGTAATTACTTAGCCATTTCCATGACTGTGTTGATCATACTATTAAATATACTACGGGATGTTATGATATAGCTCCAATTGTTGTCTCATTTATATGGTGGACACAGTAGAAGAAAGTGGTTAGGACGTTAGACTCCCTTTTAAGTTGTGGCCGTTGCTTTCGTAGCTGCATGTTTGGCCAACCAGTTAACCATCTCTTTATTCTGCAGTTTCCTGATCTGACACAGGAGAGAAGACTACCATGTGGCGTGGTTGTGGATCATCATGGCATGAATATATAAAAACTGCTTCAGAAGTGTGTGAATGCCAGCACTTGATGCTACCACTTCTTCCTACTTTGCTGGTGAGCAGCCCATGAAGGGAAAACTGTCTTCTATTATTTGGTAATAGCCTCCCCTCCTGCCTCAAGTCACCAGCCCCGTGGAAGGCTTTTGATGGCTACTGGGAAAAATGGGCATGGACAAAGAGAAAGAAATACTGCCAGGAGGAATATATGAGGATAACAGGTGGTGGAAGAGGTGCGAAATCAAAAACTAATGGTTTAAAGAGAAAATGGGGTTTGTTTTTAGAGTGAAAAAAGAGATTTGGTATGAAAATACTGTATCACCGTGACATTTGAATTAAAACTAAAAAGATGGGACAAGTGAGCATGAAGCAGCCCTTCCAGCTCCTGCTTACATTGTTCACACTGTGCTCTGATCATCCAGGCCATCAACAGAGTGAGTGCAGGGAAGAGTGTTTTGTAAACCCTAAAGCCAGAAACACATATATTATCACTATTGAATGTAACTAGACGATCTGTGAGTCTGAACAGGAGTTGCAAGTAAGCTTGAGTGATTTTCCTGTGGACCTAGGTTTAGATCTGAAGGTTTTTCACCTCCTACCCTATTTGAGGGGACACACCTTGTGTCCCAGGGTGGCTACCCAGGTGGACCAGCACATTCATACCCTAGCTTCTGTTTTCTAGGTTTGGATCTGGGTTTGATGGATGAAAACAAAGCCATTTCAAGATAAGGTAGTTTGATAGGACCTGATCTGGGGATTCATACTGGGCTGGGTGGGCACTACCTAGATGCTTAGGAGTGAGGTCTATCTTGGAGTGAGCCTTCTAGAATCCATATTTAGAGGAGGTTCTTGCTTAGCATCACCAGCTGAAGAAGAAACCAGGGTCTTAAAAAAGGGAGTTTATCTCCAACTTTTTCACAGGATCAAGACTGATCAGAGGTTCATGCCTACGTATTAGCTATTGTTTGAACATCACTAAATTCCTAATCTAATGAGATAGTTCCTCTTACTCCCTCTTAAATTTAATTGCATTACACAAGAATAGATTTTGATTGGGGCTGTTAAAAGATGCTCCAGGCAAATGGGCAATCCCAAGAGACAGATCTTGTCTCCTTGTGAGCTGTATACCAATTGGGTGATACTGCACAGATAGTATGAGGAAGCCTGGGCTGCGGGCTTCTTGAGCTTAGCACAAAGTATGGGTTTTTTTCTTTTTTCTACCATAAAGTTATGGTGAAGGTTCTGTCTTAGGTCCTCAGTGTGGGCAACGGAGTGAATACTACTGCAGAGGAAAATGGAATAGAAGTGCCAATTGCTGCTTTTTTGTTTTTCTTGTTACTCTAGTGGGCTATTTTGATCAGCTTCTGTGTTTGTTTATTTTTTAAGAGGGAGAAAATAACCTTTCTTCTCAAAATTTAGCCTTTGAAGAAAGGCTCATTGGGAAAGTTAATATTTTTCTTCCCTTCTCTCCAGAGTCCTTCTGACCCACCTAACCATCACAATCAGTGACACACACCTCGAAGTTAGTTCTATAAAGATAAGTTTTTAAGGAAGAACATTTTCATTCACCTTGAGAGGAATAAAAATTTATCTATAAATCTGAGCTGAGGCAGAAGTTTCTGCTCAATATCAAGTTATAATATTCTTTGGAAGGTAAAAGAGTTGCACATGATTTTTGCACGATATGAAATACAAGCAATAATAAGACACATTTTATAATCAAATTGTGCCACATAAATATTTTGAGATATTTAATGCTTAAGTAAGTCATTTTGCAATTGTTTCAGCTTTGATGTTTCAGGCACACTATATGACCTCTGAGATTTCACTAGTTTAACTACTTTTCTCTGCCTAACAAAGGTAACCAAATGTCAACGGGAAAATGTCACTGCGTCAGGTAATAAATACATCAGTGAAGACACAATTTAGTTTTCTCAAATATTAGGAGTGATATACTTTATAAATCATTAAAATACTAAAAAATATGATTCCTACTGTAGTTAAAATTGCAGACCCAGTGACAGACAGTACATGTGACTGTTAATTTTATGTGTCAACTTGATTGGGCCATGAGATACACAGGTATTCAGGCAAACATTAATCTGAGTGTTTCTATGGTTGTTTCTGGATGAGACTAACATTTAAATCGATAGACTGAGTAAAGAGATTGCCCTCAGAATATGGATGGGCTTCATCTAATCAGTTGAAGATCTGAGTGGAACAAAAGATCTAACCTCCTGCAGATAAAAGGAAATTCTTCTGCAGTGAACTGGGATATTATAACCCCTCCTGGTTCTATAGCAGCTTCTGTCCTGCAGACTCAAATTTGGACATCGGCTCTACAGATTTGGACATCTTAGCCTCAGTAATCTCATAAACCAATTTTTTTATAATGAATCTCTTTCTATGATAATCTATTGGTTCTGTTTCTCTGGAGAGCCCTGACTAATGCAACACACCATGGTTGACATTTTTCTATTTCTTGACTTCTTGGAGTATCGTATCTAGAGTGTAAGTATTAGTGATCAGGATTTTAGATAGAGATTCATATCATATGTACAGATGTATCTTCATGGGTTTTTTCTCTTTTTTTATGCTTAGCATTACATCATGTGTGTGCTTTTTCTTTATCATACAGTTATCAGAAAACATTTTAAATATTTTGTAATATTTCATAATAGAAATATGCCATTCTCTTTTATTTGACTTGAGATTATTTTTAGTTTTTACTAGCATACCCATAAAGGTTTGATGAACATGTTTGAATGCAAAATTTGGCCTCATTTCTGATTATTTTTTTGTGATAGATTCCTAGGAAGGGAATTATTAGGTCCCATCTAGATTCTAATTGACAGTGCCTAGAAGTTTCTGGGTCACCTGAGCAATATACCAAGTTCTAGTAACGGGAGGATGATTAGTTACGATACAGTGAAGTGGCTTAAACAAAGATACTTACCTGCCCTTCCCCACCATCAGAATCTGCTAGGAGTAGATTCTGCTATCAGTATTTCAAAGACCTTTGCAGGGGGTTTTAATGGTCAAACATGGCTGAGAACCCCTTGAGAGCCTCATACCTGTTCTTGAAAACTAAGCAATATGCATACAGTTATATTTTTTTCCTCAGTTATAGACAGCTACAATTGTTTCAGGGATTCAGCTCCAAAATGGATTCAGTGTTATCATTAATGCTAAGCTCCCTTCTCTGTCCTCCCGAACTCCAAACTTCATTTCAACCTTCACTTTTCCTATAACCATGATCTTGACACTATTTTGAAGCTCTTCCAGCTGCTCCTGCTGATGTTCATCCAATGTCAAGGCAGTGAACAACATCCCACTGTGAACTCCCTTGGGGCCAGATTCGCAGATGCCTTGCTGCCCTGTTTAGAGGTTGATTCTGTCTGTCTTGAGAAAGGCTCTGAGTCAAGACTTCCTTCTTTCAGAATTGACTTGCCTTCCTTCCCCTTTCCCATGCCTTGCCCATAATTTCCTTTTCTGAGGTCATGGAACCATATAAGACCATTTCAGGCCTCCTGTTAGGATACACCATACTTAAGAACCTTAATCCTTCTCCTTATCATTCTTTTTTAAAAGATTTTTTTTTATTTATTTGAGAAAGAGAGAATGAGAGAGACAGCACAAGTGGGGTGGAGGGGCAGAGGGAGAGGGAGAAGCAGGCTCCTTGTTTAGCAGGGAGCCCCAAGGTGAGGCTCAATCCCAGGACCCTGGTGTCATGATAGCAGCTAAAGGCAGATGCTTAACAGATTGGGCACCCCCATTCTTTTTTTTAATAATAAATTTATTTTTTATTGGTGTTCAATTTGCCAACATACAGAATAACACCCAGTGCTTGTCCCGTCAAGTGCCCCCTCAGTTCCCGTCACCCATTCACCCCTACCCCCTGCCCTCCTCCCCTTCCACCACCCCTAGTTCGTTTCCCAGAGTTAGGAGTCTTTATGTTCTGTCTCTCTTTCTGATATTTCCTACCCATTTATTCTCCCTTCCCTTCTATTCTCTTTCACTATTATTTATATTCCCCAAATGAATGAGAACATATAATGTTTGTCCTTCTCCGACTGACTTACTTCACTCAGCATAATACCCTCCAGTTCCATCCACGTTGAAGCAAATGGTGGGTATTTGTTGTTTCTAATGGCTGAGTAATATTCCATTGTATACATAAACCACGTCTTCTTTATCCATTCATCTTTTGATGAACACCGAGGCTCCTTCCACAGTTTGGCTATTGTGGGCATTGCTGCTAGAAACATCGGGGTGCAGGTGTCCCGGCGTTTCATTGCATCTGTATCTTTGGGGTAAATCCCCAACGGTGCAATTGCTGGGTCTTAGGGCAGATCTATTTTTAACTCTTTGAGGAACCTCCACACAGTTTTCCAGAGTGGCTGCACCAGTTCACATTCCCACCAACAGTGCAAGAGGGTTCCCTTTTCTCCGCATCCTCTCCAACATTTGTGGTTTCCTGCCTTGTTAATTTTCCCCATTCTCACTGGTGTGAGGTGGTATCTCATTGTGGTTTTGATTTGTATTTCCCTGATGGCAAGTGAGGCAGAGCATTTTCTCATGTGCATGTTGGCCTTGTCTATGTTTTCCTCTGTGAGATTTCTGTTCATGACTTTTGCCCATTTCATGATTGGATTGTATGTTTCTTTGGTGTTGAGTTTAATAAGTTCTTTATAGATCTTGGAAACTAGCCCTTTATCTGATACGTCATTTGCAAATATCTTCTCCCATTCTGTAGGTTGTCTTTGAGTTTTGTTGACTGTATCCTTTGCTGTGCAAAAGCTTCTTATCTTGATGAAGTCCCAATAGTTCACTTTGCTTTTGTTTCTTTTGCCTTTGTGGATGTATCTTGCAAGAAGTTACTGTGACCAAGTTCAAAAAGGGTGTAGCCTGTGTTCTCCTCTAGGATTTTGATGGAATCTTTTCTCACATTTAGATCTTTCATCCATTTTGAGTGTATCTTTGTGTATGGTGCAAGAGAGTGGTCTAGTTTCATTCTTCTGCATGTGGATGTCCAATTTTCCCAGCACCATTTATTGAAGAGACCCTAACCCATTCTTATTAAAACACTGACAGTCAGGATCTTTTTAGCCTGAATGAGGATTGTGTCTTTTGCTAATCCACAATACAGTTATCTATGATAATAATAGTCTTTCTTTTCAGGAGTATTAGCATTTCAAGGAAAGGTTATTAGAGAAACAGATCCTAAATATAAAGAAACAGATCTTCACAGATGATATTTCACAAATTGTATGGTTGTCTGGTAGGGATTTAGGGGAGATTTTTGATAAGGGCGGCCCATAAAATGTCATCAAAGAAATAAAAGTCTTATGCATTTAGTGAATGAGAGAGTCTGCAATTATGATAATAATAGTTCATACCTGTAAGAACCTCTTAACATTTGAAAGGCCATGTTTTTATGTAGTATGTAATTTAAAATTCAACAACCCACCACACCGATGCAAGATGTTAGTAATAGTTGAAACTGAGAGCAGAGGGAAAGGGAGTATATAGGAACTCAGTACTCTTTGTTCAATGTTTCTGTAAACCTAGATCTGCTCTCAAATTAAAGTCTACTCCTGAAAAAAAAGTTCAACAGCAATATGAGGTAGGATTTATTCATTTGCATTTTACAATTGAAGAATGAGAGGTGTGAAGCTGAGTTAAAGGTAAACCCAGATCTGTGACTCAAAGGCAGAGCTCATGACCCTCACCTGTACTGCCTCATTTCCTCTCCCGTGGAAGAAACCCACGCACACTTATTTACATTTTTCCTTCACATTCACATTCAAGGACCTTGGATAAATTTGTCCCTGAGTTAGGAAAAAAACCCCAAACAAATCGACCAATCAATAAACAAAAGGAATGTTCAGCAAAGAGTCAGTATGTGAACCTGCAGAGGACTTGTACAGAGAACCCAAATCTCCTTATGTTTAATCTTTCCTTTCAATGACAAGAGTGCGACCATGTTTTAGAGTCTCTCATCACTCTGAGTTAGTTCTAAGCAACCAAAATCAAGTGCCTCCACCTTTGGTAGAGAGATTTCCTTATGCCAAGAATAAAGAAAACTATTCTTCGCAGAACCCAAGGGTGTAATCAACGAAGACGCCAGCATCTCTGTTGAAAGATCCACCATTTGTGTTTGTGATGGCAGAGGAGGCACAGAAAGCTTCTGAGAGCCTGTGATACTTTTAGCAGGCATCTGGCATTTGCGGCAAGACCATTTACCCAGAAAACTGCCTACTCTTTCAGCTTGGTAACCATGGACTCTAGCCAGAAGTGATTTTGGCTCCTACTCATCCTTTCTAAATTCCTCTAAAGAGTGAGGGAGAGAGAGGAGGAGTGATTTTTTCCTTTTTGGTAAATTAAATTAAAATAAACAAAAATATCTACTTATGCAGGTTGAAAATCCTTGGATAAGTACAAAGCTCTGATTGTATGGGTAGAAAGCTAGCTATTTGATCAATGTAAACACACACATACAGACACAAAACTTTTCTTACTTTTTAAAATGGGTTGAGACCTCATGGTTCTGAAGCCAGGGCACACAGATTTTAGCTTACCTTTTTTGGTCTGGCACCTTCCTTCTGCTGGCAATAAGTTTGGCTTGTACAGTGAGATTTTGAAGAGAGGTCTGAGTTTGATTAATTGTGCCTTTATGAATAACATCCTCAGAGGATTCCAGGCCATGTTCAGATTCTTGACTGCAGCAGCCATGGAGCATTGGTATATGGTTAAGCTGTTCCTCGCAACAGAAGATTCTGACAAATCAGAACTCTTCCAACCTATAGCAGTCATTGCCTTTTTTTCCTGTAGGATATTCCTAACATTTTCATTTTCCTCACTCTTCAGCTGATTTGTCAGTTTACTGAGAGGCATCAAATCCATTTGGATATGCAGTTCACTCCCTTCTGGGAGGTGGCTACTCATAGATTTGGGATGTTCTCAAGAGTGAAGAGACGACTAATTAGAGAGTTAAGACAAACAGAAGAGAAGGGGGGTGGGGGCATCCGATATCCATAGCTGAGGTATTTCCTACTAGTTCAGTCTTAGAGTCTTCCTTTGGTGAGAGTTACTGTCTGTGGACTATTCATATTATGGAGAATCAGCTGCAGTAACATTCCTGGGCCACACCCACAGCGAATCCAGCTACTAGATGGAAGAACTTTCTTGGTTGGTCTGTCTGCCAGTTGGTAAATGCAATTGAGTGGAAGATCAAATGGCAACTAATGTTTTTTCCTCCACAACAGAGACCACCAAAGGGGGGGAAAAAGCCATTAATCCTTCCTGTGTTAATTGAGAACACTGAATGCCATTATGAAACCATTTCCTTTGGAGTCACGCTACTCATTTGAATCCCAGTTCAAGTTTGTTGAAATTGTAATGGTAGTAGGCGTTATCATGTCACAAGGTACCATGTTACAACATGAATGCTTTTCATTCTACATGGTTCATAAAGCAAAATAAATTTTGAATAACCAATAGTGTGAGTTAGAACTGGTATATGAGTACATATTTTCAGGAGAAGAAAATGTTCTAATGACAATATACTGCAATGGTAATTCAGGAAGTTTTCTCTTCACCTTCCTTTTCAAGATGCAAGCTATTCATATTATATTCTGATTTGCTACCTCTTTTCTTCAGAAGAGGCAAAAAGCTCAGTACTATCACACATCATATGTATGTGTGTTTTGGAGGGGAAAAAGACTTGCCTTATTGGTTTTTAATCAGAAATTTCTCTAAAAGAATTATTTCTAAAAGAATAGTCATCATTGTGGAGTTTACTGTACGGGAGGAATCCAGAATAACTAAGCAACTGTCAAGTAGAGGAGTTTATTTGCAATTCCCACTCAATCTTCTTTCTTTTAGAAAATTCTCCCCTCCTACCCTAGCTGCCAAAGATAACATACTAACTTCTGCACGTACAATGCCTCAAATTGGGATTTTTGGACACTACCACTGCTCTGAACCTTTCTTACTGTCTATCTTCCCCTCTACCTCCTCTCAAACTGTATCATTAATTCCTTCAGAAACAGTGACCAAAAAGAAATAAACAATTTCATTCGGTACCAGGTATCTCATAGGAATAAAGATCTTCAGACTTATATATGAGACTTATATTTTAGCTCAGAATTTCATATTTAAACTATCAATCAAAGGGAAGGGCATAAGGAAAGTTGTTTTCAGAAAAGCAAGGCAAAGACCCAAAAGATAGCTTCTACAGACCATTTCTTCGAAAGATTCTTGGACACATAGGCCTATTAAAATGGTTCTGCAACCAATTCTCAATTCTGGTGGTGGTGGGGAGGGGCTAGGGGGTGGTTTCCCATGCCACCAAACAATTCTGGGATACCACCTGAGTGTCCTGCAATCCAACTTAATTCTGGGACTATCTTCTAGGAGATGGCATCAGATTCCATAGGTTAGAGGTCAGTCCCACAATACTGTTCTCTTTCTCCCTCCATTTCAGGTGCCTCTTTCAAGCCCAGGTTTTCCATGTACCTCTGACCAATAGACTGTAAACTGTAAACCAGAGGTTCCCATGACTCCCTTCTTGAGTTTCATTAATTTGCTAGGGCAGCTCACAGAACTCAGGAAATCCATTTGCTTACTAGATTACCAGTTCATTACAAAGGATATTAAAGGTTAAGAATCAAGAGTCAAATGAATAGACAGGTAGAGTGAAGTCTTAAACAAAGGAGCGTCTGTTCTAGTGAAGTTGAGTCCCAACATGATGGCACATAGAACCCTTCTATTTCCCCAACCTGGAAGTTCTCCAGACATCTTCCTTTGGGTTTTTGTGAAGTCTTCCTTACACTGGCCATTGGTGATTGACTCAGCCCCCAGCCCCTCTCCCTTCCCTGGAAAACAGGAGGTCAAAGCTTCCAATCCTCTATTTATAGTTAATTCTCTTGTCAACCAGCCCCCACCCTTAGCTGTGGTCCAGAAATCACCTCATTAACATAAACCCAGTAGAAATTGTGGTAGAAAGGGGTTTGTTATGAATAACAAGACACACATTTCTCTTTTATGATTCTGAAGGGATTTCAGGAACTCAGGACAAAGACCAAATATTATAACAAAATATGCTCCCGTTGCTCTTATTGTTTAGGAAACTCCATGCATTTTGGGAGATCTATGTCAGAAATGAGGATGAATGATGAACAAAGACCAAATATATACATACACGTATTATATGTGTGTCTGTATCTTAGTATATCATATCACACCAATAAAACAAGGTTGTAAATCAAGAAAAGCAAGATGTGGTTTCTAGGAATCATTGGATTACAAGCAGGAAAAAAGTGGCATTTTATCCCATATTCATTGATTTGTAGCTGCCTTAGAAAATTCAGATTGGAACAGAAGGATAGAGCCCTCTCTCCATGGCTGGGGAAAATTTGAGGTTCTGTTAGTGGCAAAAGACAGATTACAAAAACAAAGAGAATTCATTCCAGGTTTATTGCAGGATCATTTCTATTTGAGTGGCATAGGGATATTGATATTTAAGTATGATGTATATAAGCCATAGAGCAAAGAAATGTAAATATAGCTCACTATGCTTTCAGAGTTGAATAATTTTTACATGGGCACGATGTAAAGGTTGTGAATTGGTTTTTGACTTCGAGAATCAACTTATAAACAAAGCACAGAAGACAGCCATAGAGAATGGAAAATAAATATATTTTTTAAAGATTTTATGTATTTATTCTTGAGAGACAGAGAGAGAGAGAGAGGCAGAGACACAGGCAGAGGGAGAAGCAGACTCCATGCAGGGAGCCCGATGAGGGACTCGATCCCAGGTCTCCAGGATCAGGCCCTGGGCCAAAGGCAAGCACTAAACCACTGAGCCCCCCGGGCTGCCCCAAAAAGAAATATTTTTATTTTAGAAGAAGGAAGCAAGTATTAGAGTACTAGTGTCTTCCTTTCACAAAATGGGAAGCTGGGCACTCTCCCTGCTTAAAAAATGCAGTGAACCCTTAAACACAGGGCTTAAAGTTGCATGTAACCAGTGGAGATGTGCAGGCAGTAGTGTTACTGTATTTAGATTAGCTAGTGTGTCAGTCAGGATTCTTAATTGTAAGCAACAGAACCATCTCTGGCTGACTCAGGAAGAAAAGGAAAGCCTTTTTTGGAGGACAGGAGGAACAGGGGCTTGGTGGCCAGAAGCACTTTAAAAAATGCTCGCAGTAGAAGTGGTCTAACAGCAGAAGTCCTTGGTTAGCTGAGCACAAAGCAGGGCAGTTTGTACTTTAAACACAGCTGGCATGTGCAGCTATTTATACTATTGCTGCCACTGCACCCAGGAACTGAATTTTAGCCCCAAAGTGCTTCTGGGTCTTCATACCACTATCTGAGGACCTTCGCTGTCTGGGCTTTCAGAACACATGTTTTCTGGTGCGTCCTGGCCCCTATTAGGTGCCTGGCGGGGATGGGTGGGGCAGGTGAAGTCATCCCCACGTTATTTGGCTGGTGGGTCCCAGGGATGGAAGGGACTGCCTGTGCTTCTGCTTTCCAGTTTGGACCCTGGAGCGGTGGCATTAGCTCACTAGTCTATCACCAGGGAACACTTGGTTCTTCTGTCACCCATGGTGGGGGTGAGCCACAGCCTGGGAGGGGAAGGTGCAGACGCTCATTGGGGCCAGAATTATGTAACCTCTTTTATCACCACCAGGGCGTGTCTCCTCAAGCTGGCAAGGAAGACAAGAAATAGCTTTCAAGTGTTTCATTTTAAAATCTCAAGTAAATACATTTATTTCTTTTCACTTTGTGAAGCTTTTGAGCTTTATTAATTTTTTTTAACCTGCGAGCATAACATTTTAACCCATCAGCATCAGAAGTCAAGAAAGATAGGCAAGTCATTCAAACTTTCTAGAACTCAAGTTCCCTAACTTGTGAAATAGATACACTCTTCTCTCAGCCTCTTTTCATTGAACATTCTATGACTGTATGACTGAACTCAGCAAATCCAGTTGTATTCCTGTGTATTATTTGCATTTTTTCTCTCATTATTAGAGACATTGTTAACAGTTTCAAGTTTTAGACAAAAGTAAACATGTTATCTTTACCATTAAGCCCCTCCCAACCATAGAAAGAATCTCTTGATTAGTATCCACCTATCGGGTCTGGGAGAAGGATATAAGGAAAATTTGTTGTGTTTTGGTAGCTTCAAAACAAGTCTCCACATCATCCATCCACGATAGCCAAAAAGTGAAATGACCTAAATATCCATTAACTGAGTGAATGAATGAAATGTGGTATATCTGTCCAATATAATATTACTGGGCAATGAAGAGAAATGAAGTACTAATATATGCTATAATAAAGACAAATCTTCAAAACATTCTAAATGAAGTAAGTCAGGCACAGCCGATCACATTCTGTGTGATTCCATTTATATGAAATATCCAGAATTCACAAATCCATAGAGATAGGAAGTAATTAGGATTGCCTAGGACTGGGAGTGGAGAGGGTTGAGGTGAATGGGTGTAATTGCCAATATGTATAGGAGGTTTCTAGAGGTGAGAATTATTCTGAAACATTTGTGGTTGCATAAAAAACCATTGAGTTATAAAATTTAAATAGGTAAATTTATGCTATGTAAATTCTGTCTCAGTAAAGCTATTATTTAAAAACAAAACACATCTAGTCCCTCCATAAAGGTTTGGCTACAGGAGGAAAGGGTTGGTATTGGGCATCTATCTGTGTGGTGAGACCTCAGGATTGGCCTCCTAAGGTATGTTTGCATGAGCTTGCAACACATGTGTATTTAAGAAACTTTGACCAAGAGTTGTAAACTTTAAGGCTCAAGTTCATCAAAGAGTGTCAATTCTCACCAAGGAATTGCCTATAGAGGTTCTGTCCTAGCCCCATGCAAGAGGCAGTTGGGAAATAGATCGGTAGCTATAGCCATCCTCTGGGTGCAGCCTCTGAGGCTGACCCTACTGGCACAGCTGGGCTTCACCCCATGAGCTGTGTCCTCTCCCACAACAGTGCCTCTGCTACCATATTCTTGAGAGATCATGTGTATTTCCAAACCTTCTCATTAAGCTCAGCAGCACATGCCATCCTGTCTTTGAAGAAAGCCTGCAGCAAAGAAAAAGTCGCCTCATCATTGTGACTCTCACTTGGTCCCCATTCCATATTTCAACATGACTCATTAGTGTTGGTTTTTGCAGGGCAACTAGTGCCTCAGGACTTTGAAGGGCCAGCACAATGGATGAGAGCTGGAGGTCTTCATAGACTGTGGACCTCCCTGGATGGATGACGACCTGAAGGGGATTAGAATAGGCTTCTCTTTGCTTTTCCCAGTGAAATGGGGGACATTGAATACTGTATCCTGAGGGCCACTTGGGGCATTTTGTTTGGTCTACAAAGTGAGTAGAAGTCTACAGTTAGGACTTCTCTTATTCAGTCCTTTATCCACTTAACATTAGTGTAATATCTACACACTCTGCTACATTCCAAGGGGGCCAGAGGGGGGAAAAGCTTCACACAGTGAATCTGCCTGGGAGTTGCTTAGGGTCTGCTAGGAAGTTAGGCATGAACCTAGAATCTGGTGCACTTTGGTTTGGAGCCTGTGATAACTATTTAGGTAAGGTAGTTCTTAAAGCTATTATCCAAATGATGAAATTAATCCATAGAGGCAAAGAGCTTTTATAAAATGTTATTGACAGGATGTGAGTCCCCCAAAACATTAGTATTTTTATTAATAAAAAGTCACAGAGGATTTTAATGTGCAGCCAGAGTTGAGAACCACTGCTCTCAACAATTCATTAAAAAGTTTATTAGGGGATCCCTGGGTGGCTCAGTGGTTTAGCGCCTGCTTTCCGCCCTGGGTGTGATCCTGGAGACCCGGGATCGAGTCCCACATCGAGCTCCCTGAATAGAGCCTGCTTCTCTCTCTGTCTTTCTCTCTGTGTCTCTCATGAATAAATAAATAAAATCTTAAAAAATATATATCCTTTAAGAACCCCTCCACCCCATAAGGATAAGAGCCTAACATACATATAATTGTTTTAAAAAAAAAAGTTTATTAAAAGCTATAGTCATTATGTATTCTGTAAACAAATTTAGGCTATGTATAGTTTAACAGAGAATTATTCTCTGACTTGTGAATTTAGTTATGGGGAAAAAACTTTTTGTCAGGCCACTGATTTAAATGAATAGTTCTCAGACTTTTTGGTCTCAGGACCATTATGGTCTTATGAGGATTCAAAGAGCTTTTTTCATTATGTGAGTTCTATCTATGGATATTTACAGTATTACTGTTCTAGAAATTAAGATTGAGAAAATTTAAATATGTTTTATATTAATTCATTTAACAAATAACTAAAAAATCCAATGCATGCTCACACCAAGAGCATAGTCTTATGAACAATAACTATGTTTTTGAAGACAAAATGATTCAGTGAGAGGAGAGGCACTCCTTCCCATTTTTGTAAATATCTTTTTTCCTCTGACTTAATAAGAGGCTGCTGGATTCTCATCTCTGCTCTGCATTCATTGAATCTGTTGTGATATCTCACATGATGTAGCCTCGGAAAAACTCCAGTGGACCCTCAAGAGAGAATGAGAGGGTACAGCAAATGACGTTTTCACATTTTTATGAAAATAGTTTTCAATAGCAGGACTCCACTCAGAGTCTCAGGGGTCCCCACTATTGACATCTTTACATTCATTCTCATAACCGTGCTGTCATCTAAGACAAACTAGGAAACTGAGGCTTGGGAAGGTAAAGAACTGGCCCAGGATCACACGGTGGTGACAGCAGGGCTGGGATTTGTCCGCAGGGAGTTGCCTGCCGGAGTGGGAGCTCTGCCACTATGTGAGTCCCATCTCAACAGCTCACACAATACTTAATAGTCATTTAATTTCTTCACTCATCCACTGCTCATGTTGATAGGATATTGTTCCCTTTAGACTTGTTTGAGGAACTTAACAAACTCAAAAGTAGTTATTGTTAATTTTTTTCAAATGTCTCAAGGCAGCCTTCTAATTCTTTTGGATTAATAAGAGGCATTTTAGAGTTTCAACAGTTATCAAATGACTCTTCTCATCCTTACAAATTGTAAGTTATTGGAAATGATCATAACACTGGCAAGAGATTGCTTTATTTTTTTCTTTTGTTTTAAATACAGTTTGTTCTATTCTAACCCAATACTTGACATCCTAATAAATTTTGTTTTACTAAAAAAGCAAAAGACTAAAAGACCCAACAAACTCATTGTTTCAGTAAAGTACAAATGGATAGAAGAGAGAGAGTTTCATATTCACAGTAAAATATCATGTGGAAATTTTAATAAAGTTTTCCTTTTTTAAACCATAAGGATATAGCTATAAAAGCTACAACTACTGAGCAAAATCAAGCTCTGATTACATTCTCCCTTCCTACAAAACTGATGTCTTTTCCACTTAACCAGCAGCACTAATCAGTATGTCTAACTTGTGCCTATCACTTCATTTTCTAGAAGTCTCTTTTGTTATGGTAAATAAAACCCAGAGTCACAAACAAAGCAATTGCATTGGATAGCTGTTTTTTGTTGGTTATGTTATTGTCTCTATGTTTTTTTTTTTTTTTTCATTTTTGCCTTTCCTCCTAGGTGTCAGTTGCAAGTCCTAGATCCCAATTAAGATTAATAAAATGTCCCACGTAATGTAATTTGCGTTTACTCGGTATTAGGTCAAATCATGACTATTCATGTTGTAAGAACTTAAGCAGCAGAAGAAATAAATGGCTGTTCTGATGTTCTCATATACATGCTAAAACATTAAAATATCTTTAAGCCCTCTGACATATAAACACTTTCTCATTGATCATTTTTTAGTAATTGTTAAGAGAAAACTCTAAATGCAAGCTCATCTCCAGGATAACTGCAGGAAAAATAAATGAGAAGCTTACTTTAAATATTTCCCCCTCATCCCCCAAGTATCCCATTTAATCTTTCTTTTTTGCCTTGTGAATCCTAGAATAAATGATAGGGACAATTAAGATCATTCTTTCAAAGTTTTCAATTGACTAAAATATCTGGTTCCAGAGCAACAGTCTTTATAGGTTATAACAGATTCAAATAGCTGTTTGTACATTATTAGCCATATTTATCCTTAATTCTTTTACTCTGAATTGCCAAATTTTAGAATTTTTTTTCTTTCTTCTAAATTTAGGTGAGAATTGTTATTGTACATACGTTCCACTTTGATATTATATTATACTTTGAAAATAGCTCTGCGGAAGAGATTGGTAACATGGTAAAAATTGGGAGGAAAATTCTGAAATAGTATCTTCAAGAACTCTTAAAATTGAAAGTTTCCAACTGCAAAAAATATATATAATAATAAGCTTATAACAACCAGTTTATTATTATTACTTTTATTATTATTATTAGCAGTGGTCAAGTTTCTCAAAAATATATGCTTAGAAACAAAAGTTACCTGTATTTTGTTTGAATAAAATTTTAAAAATAATTTTTATATTTCTTTTCATACACTTGTGTTTGAATATTTTTCTCATCTAGTAAAATATCAAATACAATTAGATTAGCACAATTTTAGAAATATATACTATCTAGTTTCCACTAACGTACAATCACAACTTGCCAGTTCGTAAAAACAGAGCTTTTTGCTTTTTTTGGACTCAGCATTTTTAGTGGATATGATAATGATCTTATCAACAGGTCTGCTGATTCTCAGAATGGAGGAAAACAAAGTCTTTC
Organism: Canis lupus dingo; assembly: GCF_003254725.2. Lineage (NCBI taxonomy): Eukaryota > Metazoa > Chordata > Mammalia > Carnivora > Canidae > Canis > Canis lupus. The sequence continues at coordinate 19,133,575 of NC_064269.1, read as the reverse complement.
ACCTGGCAGGCCATCGCATTAATTCCAGGACTTTTATGGAAATATCTTGCCAAAGTAAGAAAAATGGTTCTTTTATATTTGGGTAAAATGAATCTGATAAAATAGTAAAACATGGGATTTTTCCCAATCCTTGCCAAATTGTTTGAGCTTTCTATAACATACAAAATTATTTCACTTTTTGTTTGAACAAAATAAAATTCTCAAGATGGAGATTTTGCTTGTAGGGCAATCTATAGATTTGACATGGTAACTGGGCTTAATGGCAAGATATGCAATTTTGGTTTTCTTTGCCACATCTATTTTAATCTAATTATATTTTAAAGGAGATTTCTTCATTGAATCTTTGGGATCAAAAGAGCTGTAAATGTACAAGTATTTGTTGGATATCACATGGAAAGCCATTATATGTGTCAACAGGGAGCAGTTCACTTACAAATTTGAATGCTTATGTTACCTGAGGGCTATCACATTTCTTTTTAAAAGAATGTTTCTTTTTCATAGCCTCATTTAAAGTAGACTTAAATTCCCCTTAGCACTTATTTTGTCACTAAAATAAAAGTTATCATTAATTTCCAAACATACCTCAAACCACTGTGAACCACAGGCAAGGTTAATGCCTAGAAACACACCTTCATCATTTTTATCGTCCTGTTAGGTTTGCCTTCTTATAACTGTGTAGGCATTTATTTATTTTTAAGGCAAACAATTTTGTGTATTACATAAATTAAAATACATTTTTGGATTGGTATTATTTGTCTTATTTGTTTTTATTTTTTAATATAACATTTATATATACTTAAAGTAAACATGATGACTTGATATATAGAAGCCTAGTAAAATAGTTAGACAGTCAAGCTAATTAACATATTAGGTCCTCACATAGTTACCCTATTATTTGGTGATGAGAGCACCTAAAGCAATCTAAATGTCTAAAACTGTGTGAATGTGGTAATCAAATTACAGTGCAACCACTCAACAGAACACCGATGATACAGTAATTTCCCTTTACCTGAGATTTTGCTTTTTGCAATTTCGGTTACCTGTGGTCCATCGCGGTCCCGAAGCAGATTATCCTCCTTCTAACAGATCTTGACCTCCAGAAGGGCAAGAGTAGCCTAATGCTATGTCACAATGCCTATGTCATTCACATCACTTCACCTCATCATAAGAAGAGTAGAGTGTATAGATTTTTGAGAGAGAGAGAGATCACATTCACATAACTGACTATAGTATATTGTTATAATTGTTCTATTTTATTATTGGTTATTCTTGTTAATCTCTCACTGTGCCAAATTTGCAAATTAAACTTTATCATAGGTATGTATAGGAAGAAACATAGTATATATAGGGTTCAGTACTATCTGTGGTTTCAGGCATCCACTGGAGGAAGTCTTGGGACATATTCCCCCAGTAACTGGGAAATTCAAGAAGCTGAACTTCTAGCACAGATGAATCTAGACCTTCAATGAATATAGGTCTCTTTCTCCCAGCTGTTTCTCTTTCTATTGGCTTTATTCTTAGGTAAGTGCTTTTCATGCTGTGGCAAGACATCTAGAGATAAATCCCAGTTTTGTAACCTCCTGTGAAATTAAGTGCCTCTTCTTCACTGGCTCCACAACAATTTGGCTCTTCATTGGCCCAGGGTTTGGTCATATGCCCACAGTGAACTAAGCACTCTGACTCGTTAGCCAGCCTTGGGTCAAGAAACCAAACTTGGGAGCCAGGGGTACTAGCACATATACATGTACCCTGACTATGTTGGGATTTCCCATAAGCAAAATCAGAATGTTGTATCCAAACAGACATTGGATTCTGGGCAAAAATAGCAGATGTTTACTATAGTAGATATCAAATCATATCTTCTTCCCTCTGATAGAGCCTGATGCTTTCATTGATTTGCACACATGCACATAGTAGGGTCTCAGTAGGCAGTTGTTGTACGTATGTTTACAAATTGCCAGGAGCCTACAGGAATGTCCCCCCTCGCTTTTTTTCCCTCTGTAGGTGGGTGTCATTAATACAGGTGTGCAAACCCAACTGTTAACAGTAATTCCCATCTTGGCTTCCCTGTTTACCCCTACAGCACTATTGCAAATTGTTGCCATGAGAATATAGGTCTTCTTTCAAGAATATTATTACCATCACCACCTGCTTGTTGCGCAATATGCAAAAGTAAGTAACATCACAGTGGAAGTCACTGAGTGTAGTGGATGCTTACAGCAGCCTATCCAAATATATATCAACAGTTAGAGATGAAAACGTATTTTTTATACAGACACACTTAAACCAAATCACAGAGTCATCTTTTAACAAGAACAGGATAAACACTTGCATCAATCCAACTAATTGCTAGGCTGACTTAACTACATACATGTTTAATATCACAAAGGAAAATAATATCCCTGTATAGAGAATGCTCAAGGCAATACTTTTTCTTAGTTTTTGGAACATAACTTCATTCTGTGGTATATTTTGTTCTAGTAATGATGAGCCAGTTCTAGGGGAAATAGAAGCAGGGAGAATGACAAGATTGGCTGCAAGGACTTGATTCTTGCAAATTTCCATCATTCCTACCATGACATGCCTTTTGTTAACCTCAAAAGATCATGCATGACCCAGTTGGGGTAGATATTTTTGCTCCATTGTGTATCCTACATAACGAGCCATTTGTGTTATGAATTTCTAGTCCTATTCTCCCAAACAGCATGATCTAATGTCTTCTTTAAGCACCAACCTTAAAGCAAGCCTTACTGTGTGCAGGTGGAAGGAATGCTTCTTTCTGGTCTTTACTGAAATTAGTCTGTGAGACCTTAGTTAGACACTGGATTATGACTTTAAGAAACAAAAAGCAAATAAACACACACAAGGCCCAAACAGAAACCCTAAGAACATTTTATATATTAAGAAAAAAGGTCCTTCTGAGCCCCCTTCTCCCTGCTCCAGATCCTTTTTCCATCAAAAAAAAAAAAGCCATATAAAAAGCATATAATCTTTTTTGTCTGTGGAAGTTTGCCCTCCTTGAGCAAACATTTTTGTGCCAGTCAGTTTAGTTCCCGGGGGTGGCGGGGGGGGAGACTGTTTTCTAATTGCTGTTCTTTAGGACCTGAATGTAGGAAACATTCGTGCTCCAGCTTCCTCCTTCATCTAAAAATGTGTTTGCAAAGTGCTCTCCAAGTGAAGCAAGGGCACTTAGATCTGCAGTGTGGAAAGAGTCAGAGGCTGGGCTGTAACTCACATTCTGTGTTTAGGCATATGGGAGTTCTAGAATTCATCTTCTCATCCAGGCCAAGGACCCTGATTACAGGAAAGTGTATTCACTTAGCCCTGGCACAATGTCTGAGACACTAATCTTAACCCATTCATTCACCCACTTCTTAATCCATTCAATTTTTGGGAAGCAGCTCCAGCTAAATGATGACCAGGATCAATAGTCTTCACATCTCCTTGCTTTGGTCAAATGTGGAGAATGACAAAATCTGCCACACAGGGTTTTTGTGAGGTATGAATCATTGATAAAAGCAGAGCTCTCAGCACAGAGCCTGGAACCCAAAGCCAAGCCTGGCATCCAGAACAAA